>NC_051159.1:92243210-92378210 GCF_013339745.2 Dermacentor silvarum
TGCACTCAAGTACAAAGTCGAGGTGAGGCTGTTCAGTGGGAGAAGGGGTGGCAGGGCCTCCAAATTGTCCGCAATGTGAGCGACTTCGGTTTCAAAAATATAACCAGATTACGCTTGACAGGCAGCTAGTGTTCAGGTTTCGGCACAGCGGTCATTTTCCTTTGTAAGTTACCGTTCTCTTCTATTTCTTTCTCGTCCCAAAGCAGCTGTCACTTACGGCCCTCTAGACGCAAGACGTACGTGGGGGACGGTGCAACCGCGTACCTCCACGACAACCATTTATAGATATTATACGGAAACCGGAAACCATCTTGCGCCATGATAAGCTCGCAAAAGTGAGCCTTGTGGCCCATATGCTTAGAACATAAAGTGGGCACTGCATTGTTATTGCTGTACGTGTATTTTTCCCCTCTCCCTCTCGTTGTTCCCGTACACTTGCGGTTCCCCCCGTTTCTTACTTGATTCGCGGCATGCACTCCCCTTCTCGAGAGAGCTAAAAGACTTCTGCGGGACCACCAAATTTTGTAAGTTGCTCAATCTGTTGCTATGAGGAGATTAATATTCCTCTTGGGACGTGCCTACTTCGAAGCTATTGTATGACTTTATTGTTTTGCTTTTAACACAAAAATTTTGGTTTGCAAATGTTCTGTGTGCGTGCGCGCGCGCGTGTGTGTGTGTGTGTGTGTGTGTGTGTGTGTGTGTGTGTGTGTGTGTGTGTGTGTGTGTGTGTGTGTGTGTGTGTGTGTGTGTGCGCGTGTGTGTGTGTGTGCGTGTGTGTGTGTGTGTGTGTGTGTGTGTGTGTGTGTGTGTGTGTGTGTGTGTGTGTGTGTGTGTGTGTGTGTGTGTGTGTGTGTGTGTGTGTGTTTGTGTGTGTGTGTGTGTTTTCCCACTGTGAAATGCTTCCGACATTTGTTATTCATAATGCTGTTTCCTCACCCCAACATTGATTCCTATTTAAAGTTCCACGCTAACAAGTTATTTATAGCCACACTTAATATTTTGTGCGCAGTCATTCGGCAACGCTTTATTTTTTTTTCTCTCTAACCGCTGCGCGTTCAGTGCAATTGTTCCACCTTATGAAACCACTAACCTGTTTGTGCGGCAGATCCAGTAAAAAAAAGTTCCTTTATTTACTCATAGGTCAATAGCTTTGTTCTCTGTCATGTTTAAAACAATGTGTAAAAGGTTATGACTCTAAGGGTAGGGATGATTGCAGGCGTACGGTAGGTAAGGCTGAAAAAATTCTAAGGCAAGTGGCCATGGTATTCTTCTATTTAGGAAGCATCTCGGTTTACCCGCTGTGGTTGCTTAGTAGCTATGCTGTTGGGCTGCTAAGCATGAGGTCGCGGCATCGAATCCCGGCTACGGCGTCCGCATTTTTATGGGGGCGAAATGCGGTAACACCCGCGTACTTAGATGTAGGTGCACGTTAAAGAACCCCAGGCGGTCCAACTTTTCCGGAGTCCCCCACTACGGCGTGCCTCATAATCAGATCGTGGTCTTGGCACGTAAAACCCCATAATTTAAGCATCTCGGTTTTTACGGCGCGGAAAGGGATCGCTTATCAGTCATTAATAAGAAGATCGAGCAATGGGATGTTGAAAATTGCGCTCACTCCTGGGTGCGAATGATTTAAGCGTCATATCAAAAAATCGGTGGTGAACTTTCTGGTATCCTACCTATTCAACCGTATGAACTCGTGTTGCTCGGCTACAGTAGACGTTGCTCGATGTCAGCCTTAATGGTGTGGTTTCGTAGTAACTACAGCCAAAGTGTTACGATTAGGCCAACAAGGCTATGAGACTAACTATTGTTTTCTTTTTTGTGGTCAAGTTACAGTACCACCATTATACCATTTCGGCTCTATGCTGAAAGTATCACTACGATTATGGTCCCGAAATGTGAGGAACTTGTGTGCTTCCCGGCGGCCACCTTAATTTGTGTAGGATAGAGCCTCGACACCTGAGTCATTCTGTGGAGCATACTCACTACAAAGATAAACACATAAGAAAATGGCTGTGGCTTAACTCAGTTATGCCTGGGTGTTCGTAGCGAGAGGTAGGATTAATCTTATTGTTTAGCTTGGTTCTCTCTACGGTAACATCTTTATTGTTTAGCTTCGTACGTCTGAGTGTATAGGTTTAGTTGTTACCTTTCGTTAAGTTATGGTTACATTAAAGACTAGAAATTTTTAAAGTGTGACGCAATTATTTTGAAAATCTTAATCTTGTTGTTTCTTGCCACAAAGACGGCCCGATGGTCGGTGAGGCGGGAGGATAAGTGGTTGTCGTTGAGTGACTTGAACGCGTTTCGGGTGCTATCCTCATCGGAATCCACTTGCCTGGCCGCTTCGTACTTACGACGCTTCTCGAGGCGTGCGGCTCGCTCTTGCTCCGTCTCCTCGGCTCACTGCCTCCTCTTGGTTTCGTTCCGATGACGAAGCCTGACTTATTTCAGTCTCTCCGACTCACTTTCCATATCTGCCGACGAATCACACTAAGCCGCCCCTTCTATATATACGATGCAACGCCGGCTCCTCCTCTGTTGTTGCAACGCGGTTTCACCGGCTCCTCCTCTGAAGTCATGCCAGATGGCGCGGCGAGCGGCGCTGCCAGCTGCGGTGCTTGCTAGGCAACGGCTCAGCTCGCGGTGCGGCCACTGGCCCCAGCGAAACGGCGAGAATATAGCCAATGCAGCTCTCACTTCAAAAACGCCTGCAAAACACTATTGACAGCATTATCCAACTTACTATGCTAAGCTGCCCACAACCCTACGATAGCACCAGCAATGGCACGACGACGACACGTGATTTGACAATGGTGACCTGACAACGGTTTCAACGACAGCCCGTAACCAAGTGAACAATTGCTACTAAAATACCGCTCTGTGCAAAGACATCAACTTGCACCTTTTAAGCATGACAGATAAAATTTCGGTCCGTGTTCGACAAATGTGTTTTTCATGAAGAGCCCTGTTGCTTAAAAAAAATAACAATAAAAATGCGAAATTGGCGGAGAACAGGCGTAAATAAAAGAAAGGAAAACACAATTTCTGGAAAGCCTCTGAATGTTTCTGTCACTTCGAGTCCCAACCTTACAAGTTATCACCTCGGTACATAAACCACACTCTAGTATCTGCTGAAGCCACTCAAACTAGCACCGCACTTGGCAGAACTTGCGTCGATTACTCGCCAAGGTTTGGAAACACGCGAAAGACTGCTGCCGTCAGTACCCGCTGCAATGCAAATAACAAATCAAGGGAAGTGGACGAGGTTTCATGCTAGCGCATCTCCGGGGAAACACCCCCGTTTACAGCCTGATCCCAAAGCCGGCTCCTTTGTCGCCTTCTAGGGTGGTCGCAAAACATCGCACGTCAGACCGCCAACTCTGAAACGCGTCTCTGACCTTTCTCTCGCTTTCTGCATTCCTCCTCTCATCCCCAGTTAGTGCGATGGCTCAACCGTTTTACGAGTCGCAACCACTGCTAGTGGAAAGAAAGATAACGGAAGGGTGACGGGGCGGGGTTTATCCCAGCTGAGCTCTTCCGTCTATTTTAATCGGCCTTTGAGGAAGCTTCCCCATGCTATTAGGCGCACCCCTGGCGGGAATCGGGACGCACTCGGGTCGAAATGACGGCGCAATTTTACGAGACCGTAAAGCGGTCTTATTACGTAATCCCATTACCGTACAGCTTGGTCAACTCGCCACCCGGGTCGCACAGTGGCGCGTGTATAAGCCATCTATCTCTCTCTATATATCGCTGCGCGCCGGGTTTGTCTTGTCAGTGTTCGCGTGGCATTTCGTTTCCATCTCGCTCTGAATTTCCTGCGCTTACATAAATGTTTATGTTCTACGTTCTATTGCATTTCTTCATTAATGAGTGGGTCATTTATCATTGCAAATATGGGCGCTTTAATCAGATGTCATCCCTGACGGGGTTGCCCTGGTTCCCATAAATGACGGCCACCGTCCACCTTAGAACATTCAAGAATCCTACTAAAGAACAGATGCATAATATTTTTTCCTCCACTAATACGACGGGTGATCTGGGCAAGCTTGTTAGTCTAAACGGGAGCAGCAAGGCCTCTATGCGGTATATATACGTATGACACAGGCGCGGATCCAGGGGGGATGTCCGGATGTCCTGACCCCCCCCTCAGATTTCTGCATCGCCCCCCCCCCCCCCCCCCTGCTGACACGGGGACGGCCCTGTCGCAAAAAAATATGGCCACCAGCATTTTTCAAAAGTATTTTTCGCGAATACCAGTGGTAGCAGCCATGTAGAAGTAAAGCTAGCTCGCTCACAAGCTTAGTTATATTCCGTAGGGGTGTGGTGTCGCGAAGTTGCCGTAGTTATTGTTTCTCATGAACACCTTGGACCTCCTGGCGCCGGCCGTGCCTTACTCGTCCCGTCGGTGGCGTCGAATGAACGAGGGGACGTCCCTTTTGCCAAGCACGCCGATGTCCGCGCGAGCGCCTTCGCGCCTGATCAACTTAGTTCCCCATTGGGGTGTCATCGGTTGCCTCATTTGCTGTCATCGGTTCCGCGACCAACCTGCTTAATGAAAGAGATCTCTCGCTGAAGTGTTCATATATATATATAACAACTAACAGCCTAACTAAGAACTACGCATAGACAACTTTTTTTTTTAACTGTAGCACTCATTGTGATCACAGTTACACGTTGACAATATCCAGTACGAGCACAGTACCGTTCGTACGCTACAAGTTTTTCATTGTAACTTCGCAGTTTTATTGCGATAGCAATTATATGGACACTTGAACCGGATTTCTGCCGTCGGCGTCGTCGTCGCCGTCGCCGTCGCCGTGAGGTTCCCTATAGATAAAATCTTCGCCGCGCGCCGTATGCCCGAGAGGAAGCGTGCGGAGACGCGCGCTATCACGGAGAGCGAACGCACTCAATCTCCCACGCGCAAGCAAGGAAGCAGGAAGCCAGCGCCAGAGGGAGCAGGGGGGGGGGGCGCACTTCTCTGCCAACAACCGCGCTCGTCGCTCGCTCGCACCGTCTCTTATCTCCACACGGCTCTGACCTTTAAGTGCATTCGCCGCTCAGTTTCCGTTGAAGCGATAGACCGCTCGTACCTTCTACCGCTGCGGCGTATGCTTGCTGCCAGCGTTTTGACAGTCGTCTGCTGTCATTCAGTGTGATCTCTTCGTGTTTGTGCGCGCTCACACCACGCTTGTTCATTCAGTTCGTAATAGTCGGGCCACATTTTCCAACGCACGCTACACACGCAATGCTGCCCGGATCGGCAGTGCAGCGCTACAGGTGTGTCCCTTCGCACGCGCGCTGCCCACGGGAAGCGCTTCTCATGAACACCACCGTTTCACACGCGCCTTCTCGTGGTCATCGAGTCTCTCTTCATGTCGGTCTACTTACGCCGCAGCACACCTGCTTACTTAATCAGCTCATATTTACTACAATTCATATTGCTACCAAAGCCGCTCACCTTACTTCGTATGACATTGCTGTGTTGCTATCGCATTCATTGCTTCGCCCTTAGGGCGAAACGGTGACATTTTTTATTGTCGTACATTAAGCATAGGAGGCTCAAGCCCACCGGATCCGTTTATCTGAGTGGGCGTTCTCGCGGAGCGGGGCGAAGCCTCGAGCATGGGCTGCGAAATGGGGGAGCGTGACGTCAGCGGCCAACGCCAGCGCGCGGGCCTAGGATGGCGTCGCGTGGTTAGAGAAATGGGAGCAGATGCGCGCCTTGTGTAAAAGGATGACGTCGCGTGGGAAACAAAACATGAAGACGCTGGCTCGCGCTCACGGCTACTACGCTACATCGTTCTTCTTGTAGGTGGCGTCGTGAGTCTTCACACGCGGTGATTCGCATATCGTAAACAACTAGCGTAGTGGTTGCCGCGTTGAAACGAAGGTGTCTCAGCCGAACACAAAGAATCTTCTTAAGGAAATCAAGGTGTCCCAACAGAACTCCAAAGCCGGACCCGTGCTTACGCATTTATAACGAACCTGCGACAGACCATCCCAAATTTTATTTTAAGAAACAATACAGGCTGATATACCGGGTGTTCAAAATTAAGCTTTATGGTTTTCTTAAAATTAGGCACTGGGAGGCACGTGAAGACCACCTGCGCAAATAAGTTGTGTGGCCAGGGGGACACAAAGTGAGATAATTATCGCTGTCAGCAACCGAATTAACTAAAATTGAATAATTAACTTTTTATTGACTGCAGTAAGTGTGTATGTTTGTATTCAAAAGTTAGAGGCAGTCGTGTTTCTGCACAGTTTCACTTGGAAGAATTCGTCTAGCATGTCTATGCTCCGATATATCCAACTCCAAATTTTAATTGTCGTTCGCATGATTACGCATGCAAGAGAGTGAGGATCAGCGCAAAGCTCCTCCCTGATGTGACGCGGCTGTTGGGTGCAGCGTTTAGTCTGACAACGCGGCGGAGGCATTGGCAAAGATAATAACTGCCCCCCTTCCCCTCACGGCTGGCGAAAAAAAAAAATCGAAGAACCCGTAACCGCTGTCGTAACACGCGACCGCGCAGCCTGTAAAGATGGCGGCAGCTGCCATGCCGAGATAATGGCGCGAGCGGAGAAGCCGGAGGCCAGTGCGCGTGCGTAATGGTGACTAGACGACCGGGCATGGTCCTTGTTTGGGCTACGCAAATAAAGTGACTGCTGATTTACAAGTATTGTAAGCTTTATTGAAATCAAAAGCAACAACTGCACCATCAACAGCAGAAACCTTTTTAGCTATGCTAACGAATATTTCATACTGCCGCTTTAACTTTGGTGTTGTCATGCACAAATCTCATGACAACACTTCACCCATCAAGATGTCAATGCCCTAAAAATGTCCAAAATGCCTCCCTTCCACAGCAACGCAAAGCATAAACCGCTCTCGCGTCGAGTCGATAACTCTGCGCAGTGCAATTGAAATTTGGAGTCGGATATCTCGGAGCACGAACACGCTAGAATAATTCTTCCGACTGATACTGTGTAGAAACACGACTGCCTCTAGGTTTTCAATACTGTGAGCGCATTTTGCGCATATCGTCGTCGTCATCTGTACAAACGACTCATCATCTTGTGTGAGCGCTATTTGTGCATATCGTCGTCGTCATCTGTACATACGACACATCATCATCTTTTGTCTCGTGCGGTGCTTCGTCTCTGACTCGGGCGACTGCTCGGAAATAAAGGCATCGCATCGGTCAACGTCTCACAAGTGGTGGAGGTGCTGGGTAGGTGAAGGAGAGCGACCAGAGGAGGTTGTGTACGGTCCGGGAACGGAGGAATCTGGTCCAGGTGTCCTGTCTCGCTCAAAGTTGGCGTAGCCGCGCCTGTCACCTGGGTGACGCCCGGGAACGTAGTAATCCAACCTAGGTGCGCTGTCTCGCTCAAAGGTAGCATAGCCCCGTCGTTCATCCTGCTGACGCCGACGGCAGTAGCGAGAAATGTGGCCGCGAATACCGCAGTAGAAACAAACCGGGCGCGACGACCGCCACGGAGAGTAGTACGGCTGTGCCGGTATGTGTCGTCAGTGTTTCGCCTGCCACATCTTCCGCGTATTGTACGCCCGCACAAGGCCACACTGGTGCTATTAAGGCCACCTTGAGTGCAGATCTCAATCCGGCCCAGACCAATGCACTCCTCACCATTTTAATGAAGCATGAAGCTTGTTTTGACGTTTCTTCGCGAGGCCTGGGTCAGACCACTGTAACTACTCATCGAATTGAAACAGACGGCTCTCGCATCATTCGCCGTCGCCCGTACCGTGTGTCACCTTCGGAGCGAAAAGTTATAGAAGAACAAGTGAACGACATGCTGACACGCAACATTATAAGGCCTTCAGCAAGCCCTTGGTCTTCTCCTGTTGTGCTTGTTAAAAAAAAAGGATGGTTCTGTGCGCTTTTGCATCGATTATAGGGCGCTCAACAAAATTACCCGTAAGGATGTTTATCCAATGCCTCGTATTGACGATGCTTTGGATACCTTACAAGGTGCCGAGTATTTCTCGAGCCTCGACTTGCGCTCCGGATATTGGCAGATTCCCATGCATGAGCCAGATAAAGAAAAGACTGTGTTTGCTACACCTGATGGCCTTTTTGAATTTAACGTGATGCCTTTTGGATTGTGCAATGCACCAGCTACGTTTGAACGTATGATAGATACAGTACTCCGTGGCTTAAAATGGAAGACCTGCCTTTGTTACTTGGACGACATTGTCATCTTTTCGTCGAGTTTCTCCCAGCACCTACAACGTCTAGACCAAGTTCTCGCGTGTCTAGCAAAAGCTGGTCTCCAACTCAATACTAAAAAGTGTCGCTTTGCAAGCCGAAGCATTAAAGTATTGGGCCACGTCGTCAGTAAGCATGGCATCCAGCCTGATCCCGATAAAATCGCTGCAGTACTGCAATTTCCGCCACCAACCGCTCTTAAAGAACTCCGCAGCTTTCTAGGACTGGCGTCCTACTTCCGCCGCTTTGTCCGTGACTTCGCCACCATCGCCGCTCCTCTACACAAACTTCTGACTTCGAGCGCGTCCTTTGTGTGGTCGAACGACTGTGAAGCCGCCTTCCAGACCCTCAAACGAGTTCTCACGTCAGGGCCCGTGCTCCGTCATTTCGATGCAACGGCCCCGACTATTCTACACACTGATGCCAGTGGGCATGGAATTGGTGCTGTCCTGCTGCAGCGGAATCAGAAGTCCGAAGAGCAAGTCGTGGCTTATGCAAGTCGTGCTCTTTCTCCTGCTGAGCGCAACTACACGATTACAGAACAGGAATGCCTCGCCATCGTGTGGTCAATACAAAAATTTCGTCCCTATCTCTACGGCCGCCATTTCACAGTTGTGACCGACCATCATGCTCTCTGTTGGTTGTCGTCCCTGAAAAACTTGTCTGGACGCCTCGGCCGTTGGGTACTGCGCTTACAGGAATATGACTTCACTGTCACGTATAAGTCCGGCAAACAACATCAAGATGCCGACGCTTTGTCGCGCTGCCCGCTGTCCCCAAACGCCCATGCTTCACCTTCGGTATGCACGTCACCATCTAGCCACACGTCTCAGCGCACGCCCAGTAGCCCGGGACAGTCAGTTGCCTCAGTTGACTTTCTCCCGTCTACTGACCTCGTCTCACTCCAACGTACTGACCCATACTGCCGTACGCTGATCGACCGACTTACTGGCTTGGCACGACCCCCCAACAGTCGCTTAAGACGACAACTTTCGCGTTTTAAGCTTCAAGGTGGAGCGTTATTTCGATCAATCTACCATCCTTCCGGTAACCGGTGGGTGCCAGTAATACCTCGCTCACTTCGACTCCAAGTATTGGAAGCATTTCGCGACGACGCGACGGCTGGCCACTTGGGCTTTCATAAGACCTACGACCGCATCAAAACGCGTTGTTTCTGGCCGGGCCTTTCCACCTCAGTCGACAAATACGTTGGCTCCTGCGCATCATGCCAACACAGAAAACGCTCGACATCCCTTCCAGCCGGTCCTCTGCAGCCTCTACCATGCCCGTACACCCCCTTCGAAATTGTGGGCATAGACTTGTATAGACCCCTCGCACTCACGCCCGATGGTCACCGCTGGATCGTTACCGCAGTGGATCATCTAACGCGCTACGCTGAGACAGCGGCTCTTCGCTCTGGTACTGCCTCCGAAGTCACCGAGTTTTTCGTGCACGGAATCGTTTTGCGCCACGGCGCACCTCGTGTCCTCCTGAGTGACCGTGGCAAGACGTTCCTATCGCATGTCCTCCGTGAAGTCCTTCAGGCCTCGGACACCATCCATAAGACCACATCATCGTACCATCCGCAAACAAATGGTCTTACGGAGCGTTTTCATCGAACTTTGTCTGACATGATGTCAATGTATGTTCGACCCGATCACACCAACTGGAACACCATCCTACCTTTTGTGACGTTTGCGTATAATACTGCCGTCCAACGTACAACCAATTACAGTCCCTTCTTCCTTGTGTACGGTCGTGCACCGTCTTTCGTCTTGGACACTACACTCCTTTCAGCACCTGCTGCTCCATCCGCGTCTCTTCCTGAGGAATTTGCCGCTCGCCTCTCCCGGTGCCGTGAACTTGCCCGCGCCAACACCGCTATACCATTCAGGACAAAATGAAAATTCGCTATGATGCGACGCGTCGCGTTGCTTCGTTCCGCCCAGGCGACGAAGTTCTTTTGTGGAGACCTGTTCGCGCACCGGGGCTCTGTGAAAAATTTCTCCACAGATATCTCGGCCCCTACACCGTTTTGCAACGAACTTCGGCCGTTAACTACAGCGTCACTCCTGTCAGCTCAGCTACTGACCGCCGCCGCCGCACTACGGAAATCGTTCACGTATCTCGCCTGAAACCCTACATTCGCCGTACCTACCCTTTCTAGTTTGCGGTCTTGCTGACCGCTTTCCTGAAGGGGGGGGAGTTGTTGTTGTTGTTGTTGTTGCCTCAAAACATGGCTCGAAGTTAGTGTGAGCGCATTTTGCGCATATCGTCGTCGTCATCTCCACAAACGACTCATCATCTTGTGTGAGCGCTATTTGTGCAAATCGTCGTCGTCATCTGTACATACGACTCATCATCATCTTTTGTCTCGTGCGGTGCTTCGTCTCTGACTCGGGCGACTGCTCGGAAATAAAGGCATCGCATTGGTCAACGTCTCACAATACAAACATACCCACTTACTGCAGTCGACAAAAATAATTGTTCAATTTTAGTTAATTGGGCTGCTCACAGCGATAATTATCATCTCACTTTGTGCCCCCCTGGCCACATAACTTATTTGCACAGGTGATCTTCGCGTGCCTCCCAGTGCCTAATTTTAAGAAAACCATAAAGCTTAGTTTTGAACAACCTGCATGATCAGGCACAGCCGCCAAGCACATGGCTGTATTGGGTAACGTCCTTTTCCTATAAGCACGGAGAAACCGTACCTGGCTTCGCTACAGGTCTTCTTCCTCTTTCTGGGGTTTTACGTGCCAAAACCAGTTCTGATTATGAGACACGCCGTAGTGGAGGGCCCCGGATTAATTTTGACCACCTGGGGTTCTTTAACGCGCACTACAACGCAAGCACACGGGCGTTTTTGCATTTCGCCTACATAGAAATGCGGCCGCCGCGGCCAGGATGCGATCGCGCGATCTCGTGCTCAGCAGCGCAATGCCTGAACTGACTGAGCCACCACGGCGGGCTAGATGGCGCGAGGTAACACTCGTTTTCATGATGACAGTGGCGGCCGGGGAATAAAAACAGCGCGAACTTCTTGGCAATAAATACAAAAAAAGAAGAAAAAAAAGTGATTTGCCCTCTCAAGCCTTGTAGGCTACAGGTGCTGCTCTAGCCGTATAAAACGCGGGTTTATCGTGAGCAGAAACGGTGAATTTCGGTAAATGATAAAGGCTACTATCATCATCATCATCATCATCATCATCATCATCATCGACAGAAGCTGACCCCCCCCCTCAGAAAAAACCTGGATCCGCCCCTGGTATGACACACCACACCCTTTATGCAGCTCATTGTTGACGCCATGTGTAACGATTAAACTCCTCCCCGGGCAGGTCTTCACACGCCGAAGTAAGCCCTGAATATTCTTGAGGCTCACCTAACACACCAGCCGAATAAGTGCTGTTTAATATGAAATTTTCCACATCATTTCTTTATTTCCATTGTATCATTACTTTCTTAGCAGATCATGTAAGTTGTTCGCGTACTTGAAAAAATAGTTAACATTTTTATGAATCTCTTAAGATGTTATGCAGTGTATGGTATAGTGCACATCGTCAAATGTAGTGATGAAACTTTGCATGCTTTGCCACCGGACCATTGCTAAGGAAGCAATTGGGAATGGGCAATACGGCTCCAAAGAAAAATTGTCTAGAAACGCAATTCAAAAGGTCACTTTTGAGAACAAGACTTTTTGTCAAAAAATAAATAAATAAAGTGTATAGAATACCTCCCTCATGACTCCTACAATTAACCCATGGCCCTCAGTTCCCAGCGGCTGCGGAGCACCTGACCAAGGCGGCAGTCAGACCTGCGACGCGGCAGAGGGTGCTAACAATCTCTGGGCCCAGACAGGCCGCCACTAGAAACTGAACCTGGCAACGTTCAACACGCGCACCCTATCGAATGAGCCTAGCTTAGCAGGGCTATTTGAAGAATTATCAGGTATTGCCTGGGATATTGTTGGCCTTAGTCAGGTTAGAAAAACTGGTGAGGCTTATACAGTGCTGAATAACGGCCACATCCTCTTCTACAGAGGGCTTCCAGAGTAGAATTTCTAGTCCATAAGGACATTGCGGGCAAAATTGATGAATTCTACAGAATTATTGAGAGGGTAGCAGTCGTCGTAATAAAGCTCAATAGGAGGTATAGAATGAAGGTAGCACAAGTCTACGCCCCAACCTTCAGTCTCGATGATGAAGAAATACAACAGTTCTATGAAGACGTTGAATTGGCAATGAGAAAGGTGCAAACTCAGTATACTATAGTCATGGGCAACTTCAATGCAAAAGTGGGGGAAAAGAAGGCTGGTGAGCAAGCAATTGGCAACTACGGCATCGATTCTAGGAACACTAGAGGAGAGATGTTGGTAGAATTCTCGGAAAGGAACAGGCTCCTAGTAATTAATACATTTTCAGGAAGCGCAGCAACAGGAAGTGTACCTGGAAAAGCCCTAATGGAGAAACAAGGAATGAAATAGATTTCATACTCTCTGTCGATCCCAGCATAGTGCAGAATGTAGAAGTGTTAGGAAAAGTGCATTGACCATACGTTAGTGAGGTCTAGGATTTCTCTCAATTTGAAGAGGGAAAGAATACAATTAGTCAAGAAGAAACCGGCCAACCTAGACGCAGTAAGGGTAAAAGCAGACCAATTAAGGCTGGTTCTCGCAAACAAATATGCAGTTTGGATCAGGAAGATGAAGACAACATAGAGGTAATGAATGAAACCGTAACTAGGCTGATCTCAGAAGCAGCAATTGAAGTGGGAGGTGAGGCACCAAGCCAACCAATATGTAAGCTCTCCCAAGTTACAAAGGACCTAATAAAGAAACGGCATAACATGAAAGCGTCAAACTCGAGAGATTAGATAGAATTCGCTGAACTGTCGAAACTGATCAGCAAGAAGAAAGTACGCGATATCAGAAATTATAACGTGGAAAATATTGAGGACGCAGTAAAATATGGACGCAGTATGAAATCTGTGAGAAGAAAGCTTGGCATAGAACAAGGAAAAATGTATGCACTGAAAGATAAGCAGGGTAATACCATCAGCAATTTCGATGACATAGTAAAAGCAGCGGAAGAATTCTATACTGACCTGTACACTGCCCAAAATAGCCAAGCTACTTTCATTCGAAATAGTGATGAACCGGATAAAGAGGCTACTTCTATAAATAGCGATGAAGTTAGAAGGGCCTTGAAAGACATGACCAGGGGAAAAGCTGCTGGAGAAGATGGAATAACAGTAGATTTAATCAAAGATGGAGGTGATAACATGCTTGAAAAGCTTGCGGCCCTTTATACGCAATGCCTCACGACTTCAAGTGTACCAGAATGCTGGAAGAACGCCAATAACATACGCATCTATAAGAAGGGAGACGTTAAGGAATTGAAGAATTATAGACCTATTAGCTTGGTTTCAGTATTGTATAAAATATTCACCACGATAATTTTCAATAGAATCAGGGCAACACTTCAGCCAACCAAGAGAACAGGCTGGTTTTAGGAAGGAATATTCTACGATGGATCCTATCCATGTCGTCAGTCATGTAATAGGGAAATCTGCGGAGTACAATCAACCTCTCTATATGGATTTCATATATTATGAAAAAGCATTTGATTCAGTAGAGATACCAGCAGTCATGGAGGCACTGCGTAATCAAGCAGTACAGGGGGCATACATCAATATCTTGGCAAATATCTACAAGGATTGCACAGCAACCTTGGTTCTCCCCAAGAAAAGTAGAAAGTTACGTATCAGGATAGTGGTCACGCAAGGAGACTCAATCTCTCCAATGCTATTCACTGCATGCTCAGAAGAAGTATTTAAGCTTAGACGGGCAAGGCTTAGGAGTGAGGATCAACGGCGAATATCTCAGCAACCTTCGGTTTGCAGATGACATTGTCCTATTCAGCAATAATGGGGACGAATTACAGGAAATTAGTGAGGACCTTAACCGAGAAAGTGTAAGAGTGCGACTGAAGATTAATATGCAGAATACAAACATAATGTTTATTATTCTGGCAAGGGAACAAGAATTCAGGATTGCCAGTCAGCCTCTAGAGTCTGTAAAGGAGTACGTTTATCTAGGTTATTTACTCACAGGGGACCCTGATCATGAGACATAAATTTACAGAAGAATAAAATTGGGTTGGAGTGCATACGGCTGACATTGCCAAATGCTTACTGGGAGCTTACCACTATCGCTGAAAAGAAAAGTGTACAATAATGGCATTCTGCCGGTGCTAACATATGCGGCACAAACTTGGAGGTCAACAAAGAAGCTCGAGAAGATTTTAAAGACCGCACAAAGAGCTGATGGAACGAAAAATTTTAGGTCTAACGTTAAGAGACAGGAAGAGAGTGGTGTGGATCACAGAACAAACGGGAATAGCAGATAGTCTAGTTGACATTAAGCGGGAAAAGTGGAGTTGGGCAGGCCATGTAATGTGTAGGATGGATAACCGGTGGACCATGAGAGTTACAGAATGGATACCAACAGAAGGGAAGCTCAGTGGAGGACAGCAGAAAATTCGGTAGGGTAATGAAGTTGGGAAATTTGCAGGCGCAAGTTGGAATCAGCTAGCGCAAGACAGGGTGTGGGAAACTGTGTGGGCGCAGGTCAGCCAGACGCACAAGAAGGCACCCAGAGACACAAAGAGACGTCTTTATGAAACGAAACGGCACATGGGACGAATACGGCAAAAACAAACTATACAGATAAACTTGGGTAATAGTCACGCTCGAGCACTCACAATACTAATCAGGAGTCCGGCCTCGTGGCGACGGATTGGCGGACTTGGCTCTGACGGCGGTGAGTACGGGCGGCGGTTGAAGCTCAGGGTGGCTCCAGGACGTGCCCGGTTCCGGAGCGTTAGCTCTGGGTCATAGCCTGAGCTCGGCAGCACAGCACTGGGTTACAAGCCAGGACGAAGCCCAGCACAGCCGTGAGGTGAAAGCCGGGACGACACCCGGTTTGAAGAACAGCACCAGGGCTCTGGGACGTAGCCCGAGCCCGGCGCACGGCAGCGGTCGTGCGAGCCGAGACGTGGCTCAGCTCAGCAGGACCCGCGACGATGGTAGAAGCCGGGGCGACGCCCGGTTTTGAGAGCAGGACCAAGGCTCTGGGACGTAGCCCGAGCCCGGTAGCACGGCAGCGGTCGTCCGAGCCGAGACGTGGCTCAGCTCAGCAGGACCCGCGACGATGGTAGAAGCCGGGGCGGCACCCGGCTTGCAGTACAGGACTGGGATGCCGGGACGTCGGCCGGCATTCGGTCCGCTCCATCTCGCTACACTGCCCGTTCTGTCAGCCTGGCTGCCCCGTCGTTCCAGATGGTCTCTCCCGGCACGCGCGCCATCTACGCGCACCAGCCACGCTCACTCGGGCGCTTTTCGGCCCCGCACGCCGAGCACAAGCACCGAAAAGCCCGCGCATTTCGAATATCGGCCCCGCACACCGATTATAGGTCGTCCTCCTACCACACAGGGGTAACTGGAGATCACAGGGAGAGGCCTTCATCCTGCAGTGGACATAAATATATAGGCTGATGATGATGATAGAATAGTTATAGTTGGGTACAACTTAAGAAGGCAGAGGAGGTCCTGCCCAGATAACCGAAACGCGGCAGCTGATTGCCTCCGCGACTGAAGACATCGTCCCGCTGACGCGACTCGATCGGCCCTGTTCGAAGCGCGGCTCGCCATGTTCTCCGTCGGCGGGGTCACCGGCCGTCCGGCTCATGACGTCAGTCTAAAGTGCGCGCTCATTGGAGGAGGCTCGTGTGCATCCGCCTTTGAGGGGTAAACGCCGCTGCCTTCTAAAGTGGTACCCTACTATAGTCCCTACAGTCACGGCGCACACATTTGTGTACGCGACTTATTTTTGTAATTTCTGTGTAGTGCTGGCAAGGAAGAGATATTAAGCTTGTGGTAACTTCAACTTGCTTCCCTAAAATACCTCCATTTTATTTCTGAGTGGAACGGCATTCCTCATCACGTCGCAGCCATCAGAACCTCATCTGCCTTAATGGAAGAAGTAACAAGTGTTCTGTAAATAACATCGTGAACAACCTTCTGTAATATTTTTGCATACCCGCCCCTTTTGTAATACCCCGCAAGGGGTCTTTAAGGTAATTGAATGAAATGAAATGAAATAAATTTATAACTACAGACGACCGCTTTGGTTACGACACTACCGTGGGGCGGTTGGGTAGCCATTGTGAAAGAACGCTTGTTTTCCTTTCTAGTAATGTTTGTCGCCAATAATAAATTGAGCATGTAATTCGAGCGATTTATTACATTTATTTCATGAAGAAACGTAGTATGACTGACTGTTCAATCAACACATATTCGGTTACTCGGTAATTACTATGACTGATCATAAAAGGCACAAACAGTCATTCTACTACCTTTATTTGCTTTCAGTGGAGTGTGCAGCACCTTGACTTAAAATACGCAAATTTTATACTTTCAGTGACAGTCAATGACAATTCGTGACTGAATGGGATAGAAATATTGAAGTTCTGCGGTTTTACGTGCCAGAACCACGATGTTAATATGAAGCATGCCACTACAGAATAAAGCTTATGAGTGTCACTTCGGTACACATAGATGCCGAATAAGGTGTTCCATTTGAAACGTTAGCGCTCAAGTAAAAGCAATGCGAAGAACAACCTCTGCCAATAAGAGAGAATTGCGCATCAGCAAAGCCAGAGTAGTTTTTTTTCCTAGTCCAACTCATCATCCTGTTACTCATAAAACTTCGTTGTATCATTAGTTGTTCTTTTTATATTTTTTAAGTCGTGCACATTCAAACGCATCTTCGTTGTATGCGTTAAGCATAATCCACCCGCCATGAACTCATCATTCATTGGATCATGGCCTACAACGATACATTAACCCCCACTTCAACTGATGAGTGACAGTAATTCACTTAGCCCTGCCTATGTCGGTGCTCGAGAGCTTAGCGAAAGCGAGAAAGCGCTGGTGCTGGGAAGAAAAGAAGAGCTTGAAAAGTTGATTCACGCCTCTCTCGAAAAAAAAATGAAATCCTGCAGGGAGAGCAGGCGCCAAGGGAAATCAAAATGGTAATCAAGAATGAAAGCAAACATCGAGTATCAACATTCCACTCTCGACTATGTTTGTTTCTTTATTATTTTTATTTATTATGTCTGGGAAGATCGCGCGAATGAATTGCATACGAGGAGGAGATTTCTGTTCCTGTTTTTAAAAACGGACATCGGAGACATCAAAAACGTGCAAAATGTAAAAAAAGTCCTCAAACGACATATACGCTTTCACGGACTGCCTGTATTGGAACTTCAGTTTCTTTTTTATTTAATTTATGTAAATAAGTCTGAAGGAGAGGCACTATTTCGGTTGGAAGAGCAAAGTGCATAGAATGTAACGTACTATAAAATATTATTTTGTATCCAATAAGGCTTGAGGCCATCTCATTTTGCTTGAACACTGACATCGTACCCAGTGTTAATTTTGTTGCCTCTCCGACAAGTCACTTTCTAACTACATCGAAAACGGAGTGTTGCAGTTCATGGCGATATGCTTTCTCATATTGAGCCTAAATAAAGTCTTAGGCTAAATATAATCTTACTGTGTGATTCGGCATTGTAGCGGCAACTTTCTCCATCAGTCGCGCAGGAAAAGGCGAACGTTTAGTTATTTCTCTACCAATCGTGTAGTAGTCACTTCTGTGAATGGACGTGGGTAAGGAAGATCTATAATCGTTCCTCACTTTTATTTGATACAAGTCGTTTCATAAAAAAAAAAGATTTCGAGAGAACTTGCCCTCTCGAGGCGAATCAATGTTTGTAGACCTTTTTAAAGACGTTCAGTATCCTTCGTAAAAGACATGCTGCTTTCGAAACTCAGCATACTCAGCAGCAGCTGTACACCTCTCAAGGAGTTTAAGCGGCGGCTTTAATGGCGGCCCATTGAGGCCATCTTGAAGTTTTCCAAGTGTTTCAACTACAAGTTTGGGCTGCCACCGGTTTTCTGTGCGTCTTAACTAGAAGGCTGAGGGACTGACTGGACAGCGAGTAGTTTCGAAATGTGCGATTTTCAAGCATTAGTACAAGCATTTCGATGAAACGAAAGAAAACAGATGAAACGAAGCGAAACAAAATGTAAGCAACAAACCACATTGATACATCATAAAGGGTATAGATTCGTATCTAATTATAGCTACAAGCGCAGATCAAGAAAGGGCATTCGAGCTCAACCTTATAATACTGATTTTCTGTTCTTTTTTTCCGAAGAGATTTCGAGCAGTTCCTTATCAAAATTCATGCAGCGTCTCCCAATGGTGGCAAGCATTGTATCCCACAATGCCTCAAGATAGCCGCTATAGAATACAAAGGAAGGGCTGGCGCTTATGCAATGGCAGTTTTTGCGAAAGTGAAGTGTATAAAAACAAGTTCCGTTGAAAGCAGACCAAAAAGCTAAGAAGTCCATGATAACAGTTGATTTTCCTCTCTATGGTAGGCTTCCTATACTGTTCCCTTCTTCTATCGCTTGCAATGCAATGTGATTCTGAAAGAAAAACTTTAAACAAGTTTCCCCAAAAATATTTCGCAACCGAGTAATCTAAAGGCCAAGTACTGAACTTTTATTATCCTGGACCTTGACATCAAAGAGTCACGCTATCTCGCCTGGATGCTGTTTTTCCCTGTCGAATTTGGAGAAAAGAAGCATAAATCGGATTCACGCACAGGAATATGAAAATAGCCGTAACATAATTCCGGATAAAAAGAAAGAGGAAGATGTAGCACATGGGTGCATGAACGTAAAACTATTCCAAACTTTTCAATTTCTGCAACCAGTCCCCCAAGATTGGTAACATTTTTCGGGACAACCCCACTTTTCTTGTTTGTCACGCGACGTCAGGAAAATTGCGAAAGCTCCTCATTTGATGGTACGTGTACACACTGATTATATATAAAAAGACAAAACAAAATATTTTTTTTTTTTCGTTCTACGCCTTTCTCGCCTTCAGCCCTCCCCTAGTGCTTAAAAGATTGCGGGCTGCGCCCGCTTCGCCATTCTGTCACGCGACGTCACAAAACCGCAAAAAATCACCCCGTCAAAGTGACACGTAAGCATTAAAGATGTGATACCATGCCGAACGAAACTGAATTTTCTTTCTCTTTTGAGAAGCCAGAGGTTGCCCCGTTCCGAAATGAAGAGAAGATGACTGCCCGCCGGTCACTCTGATGGCACTGGTTACCCGGAGCGCCCGGGGAGAATGCATTTACCTGCGTATAATAAAAAAAAAGGTTTGTGTGCCAGCATAACGTTGTCGAGCCCTTTCTGGCCGTACGCGACATCGCTTTGCCAGCTTTTCTTAGCTGATGATCTGTTTTAGCGGCACACTTACCCTTTCGTTGCACGCCGCGATTTTCCGCCAGTCACGCAAGCTCAGCAACGAGAAGCGGGCCAATCGCTGACGCCGGCCCTACCCTCCACACCCGGTTGTCTACTTTCCCTACGATAGCCCGGCCTCACTGAAAGCCTATCCACTCCTGCTTGCTCCTCGCCTCTTGTCAGTCAAATACTCGCAGATAAGAGGAGCCTGTCAAGATATGCAATGCTATGCGCTGTGAAAGAAAATAAAGGTGACCTCCTATGAACTAGAGCGTTTAATTGGCCGCTTCAAGCAACGCGGTAGGTCACCCCTCGATGCTTGCGTCGGCGGTTGCGTAAATTTGACGTCAGGAAATTCGAATAAAATAAAAAAAAAACGCTTAACCTTGCACTCGGCCGCGCAACGCTTGAAACAGCGAAGCTGGGCGATCGTAGCCCAGTATTTTCCGGAAGTGCGCGCGAACTTTTCTTCTTATTACTCGGGATGATGATAATTTGCTGCGCGCGCGGCGCGTCTCGGACTTAAGGCCGTCACTGCGCGTTGCATAGCGCAGCTTGCAACACCGACACCACGTTCCATAAGACCCGCTCCGTGAATGCGTCTCTCTCTCGCTCTCATAGCGCTCAAAACATCTTCACCTCGCAGAGCACGAGCGTGCGAACGCTCCAGCTGTGGACAAAGACAACGGCGCCCGAACGCAATCATATGGTTCGTATAAATGCACGTTCTGCAAGCGTGGCTGTAAAGCCTAGTGGTTACAACGCTCGCCTCGGGACCGAGGGTTCGCGTGTTCTAATCCCGCCTCGGCAATCAAGTTTATTTTCTTTTATTTATTCATAGTTTCTTGATACGCACCACGAACCACAAATTACGGTTGGCTTAAACAGCTTCGCTGTTAAAAAGTATGCGGATCCCACGGACTGTGGGAATCGATGTAAGCGATGCTTTGTATGAGATAGAATGTATGATAGCGTATATGTGACAACGATGGCATGACGACGGCGTCATAATGACGATTTAATGATGACAGCATGATTACGATGGAATGACGAACTAGGAATCAAGACGGTGATAGATCAATGAAAGTTGTGAGACGAAGACGGCATACCGACGATGGGATGACGATACTGAAGTGACTACGACTGTGCAACAGCAGCGTGACAACGATGGAATGACGGCAACGGTATGACAACCACGGCATTACGATAGTCGGATGTCGAAGATACAATGATGACGATAGACCATGACTGTATCCCGAGGAAGGTACGACCACGAACGCATGACGACCATGGCATGACAGCGGCATGAAGACAGCGGGATGACCACGAGTGTATCATCCCAATGGCGGGATGATCAATGTATCACAAAACCTGTATGACGGCGACGATGGCACGACAAGAGTCCGATGACAAGCTGTAGGGACAATAACGCACGACAATGGCGGTACTCTTACAAGAGAACTGCGATAGAATGTTTACTATAGAATTACGAACAATAATTGACGTCGACGAATCGACGAAAGTCGTATGACGACGACGGCATGGCGAGATTTGGATGTCAAAGTTTCAATGATGACGATTGAACGACGGCGACAAGATCCCGATGCAGTACACGAGCAGGTATGCATCTACCGACGATCGCGTCACCATACGTCAAACACCACAAGACAGAAACATATAGACTGGAACAAGGAAACAAAAAAAAAGCGAAGTAAGAGATTACAAACATGGGGTGTGCAATCTATCATGCACCAACATTCGTGCCATCATCGTCAATCCAGCTTCGTCATCGGACTCTCGTTATGCCGTCGTCATCATACAGGTTTCATGATACACTGAACATCACGCCATTGGGATCGTACACTCGTCGTCATCCCATTGTCCTCATGCCGTTCTCATGCCATCGTCATCATACACTCGTTGTCACACCCTCCTCGGGATACACTCATGGTCTATCGTCATCGATGCAACATTCGACTCTCACTCGAGGCACTTTGCGTGTATTTGCGGGCTTCTTTCACGCTGGGTAAAACACTTTTGTGTAGCGCGTGCTGAGCAACAGAAAGCTGTATCGGGAGTTTTTCATGTTACTCAACTATTTGTTTCTGAATGACACTTTTAATCGAATTATAATATTTGCGAAGTTGAATAATTAACTAAGACTCACTATGTAGTTAGGCGGAATGCATGAAAAATTCTTAGTATCTCAAATTGACGGAAAACAACATTACCTTGGTTCTGTCCAGCCACGTAGAATTTGCATATTTTTAAATCTTGGTGCATGATAGTTGGGACACCCTGTATCTTACTTCGTTTTCGTTGTTTCCATGTTTCAGTCTATGTACAATTGTTTTAAAGTTTCAATGCCGTTTTCATCACTCTGAGTTTTCCGTTTCACCGTTTTCTCTGGCTACAATTTTGCAAAAGCCTGCAAAAGCTTGCAAAAGCCGTGGCATACGTCCAAATGTCATGAGGTCGCACGGTCTTCTCTGCTGATTGCACAAAAACGAATGAAATAATGGAGAGACGGGACAGTCATTGCGCAATTTCTCTGACACTAAGTGGCTGGAAGCACTGTGCTCGCACCGCCTCTGCCACGTAAGCCTCTTTCGAAATGGCTGCTTAATCGAATGACAATGACGTTATAAAAATCAAAGAAAAAGCGACTGCTCGAAGTCGAGACAGCTGCCCAGTTTGGAGAACCGCACTTTACGAACCAGTCTGCTGCAGCTCGTGTAAGCAAATCTGGGCAAAGCAGTGTCGCAGTGGTAGCTGTTCGGACAAAATGACGGCGGCGCAGATGTTCGTGAAGCAGCCTTGGGTTCGAAACCGAGATTAGTAGCACATTTTGGAAGGCAGTGAGCTACTCCCTCTTCCTCCCCCTCCCCCTTTTTTTTTTCTTTCTCTAAGGAGCGCAAGACTCCCATTTCGCGCTCTTCAGAACTGGCTTAAGGCATACTGGAAAGTAAGGTGTTGTTCGTTAAAGGAGAAACAGCCTGGACGATCAGGAAAGAGGAGGAGCAGAAAAATACATGGAGAAAAATACAGGGAGGTTAGCCACTGTATACCAGCCGGCTACCCTACACTTGGGAAAAGGCTAAAGGGAACGAAAAGGGATTGAACAAGAGACGAGATAACAAAAATATAATAAATTAAAGGTGTGCACATCAAACGCCATTGAGCGATCGGCCTTTTCCCGAAGCTAAAGCCCTGGGAGTGTAGAATAACCAATCATCAGACCAGAAATACCCACGAGAACTTCAGTATTCGAAGACTCTAGATTGAAGTGTATCCCGAGGTCGCGGGATCGAATCCCGGCCACGGCGGCCGCATTTTATCGGGGCGAAATGCGCAAACACCAATACTTAGATTTAGGTGCACGTTAAAGAACCGCAGGTGGTCCAAATTATTCTGGTTTCCCCCTGCTTCATAATCAGATCGTGGTTTTGGAACGTAAAACAGGCTAATTTATTTTAATTAATTTAATTACCAACTGCAGATTGTGCTTCGTCTAGCGCCCCTGAAGAATTTCAGCTCTGGCCTTCTCAGTCTTCCTAGTACTCTCCCCCCTCCCTACGTGTAGGGTAGACAGACTTGACTAAACATAATTAACCTCAACGCCTATTCGTCCTCACCCCCCCCCCTTTCTCTTTTTCCGTTTTCTCTTTCTGTGTCAGAGCCGGCAGATTCATGTATCTTTAGGAATTAGACCTCCACCTGTATGGCTATAACTTCGACATGGACTGTAGTCAACTGCGTTCTTGTTCACTCACGAACATCTAAGCACCACAGCTATACAGATGTTCGAAAATACTGACTAGAGGTCGATCTGAGGCTGATACGGGCAGAATGGCACTGCGGAAGTGGCGTTCCTCACAGCCTCCGCTTCTTTTACTCAGAGTCGCAAAGAAGGATTACTGTTACGGAACTGCAGGTGAAATGCGTCCTATACGTTGCCTCCATTTTCCTATGTCATGGTCGGACCGCTATTGTCTTGCCTTTCTATTGGTTTTGCACACTTGCACTCAACTTAAGAAGGAGACAAACAGATCGAAATCTAATTAATGACCCTCAAGTCCATGTTTACGGTTTGCTGAGCAGAAGTTCCAATTTAGTGCAGGTGGATGCATTGCGCAAACAGGGTAAAACAAATAGCACTAGTGGGCTTTGGGGTTTGCTGCAGACTCCACTTCTCTCGCATTTTGTATTTTGTGTAGAAATAAAGAAAACTGAGAAACGGTGCCTAATCTTGCTTGTACTAGCCTCGCAACCATTTCGCTTTCTCGCTTAAAGCTAGTACGTTGATTTCATTCGATAGTGGCTCGAAAGAGCCATCTTAGGCTCCGAAGCCCTATCATCATCATCATCATTATCATCAGCCTATATTTTATGTCTACTGCAGGACGAAGGCCTCTCCCTGCGATCTCCAATTACCCCTGTCTTGCGCTAGCGTATTCCAACTTGCGCCTGCAAATTTCCTAACTTCATCATCCCATCTGGTTTTCTGCCGACCTCGACTGCGCTTCCCTTCTCTTGGTATCCATTCTGTAACCCTAATGGTCCACCGGTTATCCATCCTACACACTACATGGCCTGCCCAGCTCCATTTCTTCCGCTTAATGTCAACTAGAATATCGGCTATCCCTAAAGCCCTATGTGGGCTTAAAAATCACGGAATGACTGTTTCGAGCTTGACGAGAACTTGGCCACCAACGGCAATCAAACATTATAAGAGCCCTACCGCAGTTTTCTTATTGGTTTTTTTTTTTTTGAGCGTGTTTAGCTGCTTCGCACATGAGGTCCCAATAATAATTTGTATTGGATAGTGACCAGGTGTCTTAAATGACAGAGAGAGAAAAAAAGGTAAAGGAAAGACAGGGAGGTTAACCAAAGGTTATCTCGGGTTTGCTGCCCTGTACCGGGGGAGGGATAAAGGGATGCGAAAGGAGAGAGAGAAAAAAATAAGTAAAAGCAAAAAAGGCAAAAAAAAGAAAAGAAAATCACACACACACACACAAAACAGAACCGTTTCTGTGGGCACTGTCACGCAGTCGGCGAAGGCGCACTCGTGTTGCATAGTGTCAACGTTCCATCCTACGTAACACAGTGCAGAGTCACAATTTGTCACTGAGTCTGGTGTCTTTTAAATAACGCAGTAGTGCCTTCAGGGCGGCTCGCACCGTTGTTTGTGTAGGCCAGTTACCAAGGATGTTCTTTTCTGTTATTGGGCATTTGTTCAGTTGATCAATCGTCGTGGAGAGTGCTGCTCTCTGCGGGTTGAAACGAGGGCACTCACAAAGTAGGTGTGCGATTGTTTCGTTTGTACCGCAGAATTCACAAAGTGGGCTATTGGCCATTCTGATAAGAAAAGAGTATGCATTTTAAAATGCTACTCCAAGACATAGACAGACTAGAAGTGTGCAGTCCCGTCGTGGAATGTTGAACGAAATACGGAGCTTTAAATTAGGGTCCAGGGCATGAAGGCGTGCACTTGTGAAATCAGATGAATTCCATTGCATCAATGTTAGCTCACGCGCAAGCGCGGAAAGTTTTTTCGCTGCGTCGGGTCTCGAAAGAGGAATGGTCTTAAATGGCAAATACACGGGTGGAAAGTCTGGTGTAGCTGTCCGACGTGTCGTATCACGCCGTCAGCTATCGCACTGAATGGCTGTAGCTTAACGCTCATGACGCGGCCATATAGCCTTGCCGGTGTACCTACGTTGCTAAGCGATTTAGTAGTGCCTTTGCTAAAGATAAGTAGTCGGGGTTTTCATATTTCAATATTTTAAGTGCGAACTGTTTATATCTGGCTCCTTCTTAAAAGGGAATAACTGATGTGTCTAATATTCAGACGTCATAGACAGATGTGAAAGCACCTCTAATATGTTTAGAACGCAAAACTCGACTGCACCCGACGTTTCATCAATGAATTCAGCTGGACGTAAACTGAGCTATAAGTAAACGTTAGTTCAATATTGGCGATATATATGTAGATGAGCGTGTGGGACCGCGCAAGAAAATGATGCGGAATAATCGATTTCCTGAGCTAGTGGTGAAGAAACATGGGGGCAGAACAGCTGTTTTCAGAATACGTCTCGTTTATAGATGCGCATAACAATATTTCGCACTATGAAAAACTGTCCTCAGTGAACGCATATAGAGTAAAAGGCACAGAATAAAATATATCTGAATTCAAATGATGCTAGGACTGCACAGACATATTATATATATATATATGTATATATATATATATATATATTGTCACGTAGTAGTGACGCTGAAGAAAACAGTCGTAAAACTGTACGACGAAACTGGTTGTTTATTGGGCGAACCTGTGCCCACAAAAGCAAGGTACACTCAAGGCACAACGATAGCGACGAACACAGTCGGCGATCGTCGAAAATCTGATCAGCGGCGAAGCGCATCGGCTTTTATACCTGAGTCATCGAAGGTTCCAGATTAATCCCTGATGCCCGCGTGTCTTCCAGAAAGTTCTAGACAATTCGCGTCGGTCATACAATCAGATAACATAAGCGTCGGTGAAAACAGGCAACGGAAAGAAGCATCGATAACGTTCTAGAAACTTCCGATACAGGCGCGTCCTGCACCGCGCGATAACGTTTAACATTTGTTAGCCGGTGGAAAGCGGCCACCGGTGAAAGATAAACATGTATACGTGTCAATATATATATATATATATATATATATATATATATATATATATATATATATATATATTGTAGAGAGGCACTCTAGTGTAATTAATTAGAGCGTAGAGCACTGCAACGAGAGGTTACACAGCGCAGGCAACACAGGCACACGGCTTCGACCAACTTGTCGTCGTCGTCTTTCTTGAAGCAGTGCATACTGCTCGTTCTTCTTCAGTACAATTATCTCCCCGGAGAAAAGGAGCCGTCCCGGCGACCTACGGGCAGGAGAGCACAGGGGGGTCGAAATAAGGCTTTAGCCGCTGAACGTGCACGATTTCGCGCCCTCGGCGGCGCTTATCCGAAGGTGGCTCAAGGGGTTCTATCATGTAGTTCACAGGAGACGTTTGACTGACCACACGGTAGGGACCCTGGTACTTGGAAACGAGTTTCGCTGAAAGTCCAGGGCTGGTGGCGGGAACCCAAAGCCAGACTATAGTGAGTCAGGAGCATAGGGTGCAGGAGAGGCGGAAGTATCCCAACGGTGCTTCTGTCGCTGCTGGTCTTCCGTAGTAAATGTGCGGGCGAGCTGTCGGCACTCTTCCGCGTGTGCAGCAGCGTCGGACAGGGCAGTAGACTCCGTTGTGTCAGGGCGATACGGGAGGATGGTATCCATTGTGCAGGAAGGCTCGCGTCCGTAAAGAAGAAAGAACGGGGAAAATCCCGTAGTGGTCTCTGTGGCGGTGTTGTAAGCATAGGTCACGAAGGGTAGAACGCGGTCCCAATTGGTCTGGTCAGATGCGACGTACATGGATAACATGTCGCCAAGAGTGCGGTTAAAGCGCTCAGTCATCCCATTAGTCTGCGGGTGGTATGCAGTAGTGGTGCGGTGAATTACGTGGCATTCCTTGAGTAGGGCTTCTATAACCTCAGAGAGAAACACACGGCCTCTGTCGCTGAGCAATTCTCTGGGGGCTCCATGGCGAAGTATGATGTTACGCAGAAGGAACCATGCAACATCACGCGCAGATGCGCTGGGCAGAGGCGAAGTTTCCGCGTAACGCGTTAGATGGTCTATTGCCACAATCACCCAGCGGTTGCCGTCTGAAGTACTCGGCAGGGGCCCGTAAAGATCAACTCCGACGCGGTCAAAGGCGCGTCCTGGGCAAGGCAAGGGTTGCAATGGGGCAGCTGAGGAACAAGGGGTATTCTTGCGGCGTTGGCAAGCGAGGCAGGAGCGCACATATCGGCGGACGAAGCGGTACATTCCGCGCCAGTAATAACGGAGTCGCAGGCGCGCGTACGTTTTTAGTACTCCTGCATGCGCGCATTGCGGGTCATCGTGAAACGCTGCACATATGTCCGAACGTAGATGCCGTGGGACCACGAGTAACCATTTGCGGCCGTCCGAGAGGTAGTTACGGCGGTAAAGGAGTCCGTCACGAACAGCGAAGTGGTGTGCTTGGCGACGCAGTGTACGGTCAGAAGAAGGCGCTGATGGGTTGGACAGAAAAGCCAGCATAGAGACAATCCATCGATCCTTCTGCTGCTCCGAAAGCATGTCCGTGGCGGTGAGGGAGGACTCGCATATCGGTACCTTCGAATAATTGGGCTGGCCTGGCATAGGGGAGCGGGACAGGGCATCCGCGTCCGTATGTTTACGGCCAGAGCGGTACAGCACTCGAATGTCGTACTCTTGGAGGCGGAGCGCCCATCGAGCGAGTTGACCTGAAGGGTCTTTTAAGGACGACAGCCAGCAGAGGGCATGATGGTCAGTTATTACGTCGAATGGGCGGCCGTAGAGGTAAGGGCGGAATTTAGTTATGGCCCAAATGATAGCCAAGCATTCTTTTTCTGTAACGGAATAGTTGGCTTCCGCTTTCGTCAGAGCGCGGCTGGCGTAAGCAACGACGTATTCATCGAAGCCAGTCTTTCGTTGCGCAAGAACAGCGCCAATGCCGACACCACTAGCATCCGTGTGAATTTCTGTCGGTGCGCTGGGGTCGAAATGACGGAGAATCGGGGGTGAGGTTAGAAGACGACGCAGCGTCGTGAATGCGGCATCGCAAAGTGGCGACCAGGCCGAGAGGTCGTGGTTACCCGCGAGAAGCTGCGTCAAAGGCGCTATTATGGTGGCGAAGTTGCGGATGAAACGGCGAAAGTATGAGCACAATCCGATGAAGCTGCGGAGTTCTTTGGTGGTCTTTGGTCGTGCGAATTCGGCGACTGCTTGGAGTTTGGTAGGATCTGGAAGCACACCATCTTTCGAAACAACGTGGCCAAGGATGACTAGCTGTCGGGCGGCGAAGCGGCACTTCTTGATGTTGAGCTGGAGTCCAGCATCGGCGAGGCAAGTGAGAACGCGTTCGAGTCGGAGCAGGTGAGAAGAAAAGTCCGGGAAAAAGATGACAATGTCATCGAGGTAACAAAGGCATGTCTGCCATTTGAGGCCGCGGAGGATGTTATCCATCATTCTTTCAAATGTGGCAGGCGCATTGCACAGGCCAAAGGGCATCACGGTAAATTCATATAAGCCGTCAGGCGTAACGAATGCCGTTTTCGGGCGATCTGACTCAGCCACCGGGACTTGCCAGTAACCAGATCGTAAGTCTAAGGACGAAAAGAATTCAGCGCCTTGGAGGCAGTCTAGTGCGTCGTCGATACGGGGGAGAGGATAGACATCTTTCCGGGTTATTTTGTTGAGGCGTCGATAGTCCACACAAAAACGAATTGTCCCATCTTTCTTTTTCACCAGCACTACTGGAGAGGCCCAAGGACTGTGGGAAGGCTGTATCACGCCGCGTTGAAGCATGTCGCCTCGTAGTGGGACATGGCTACCGGTGTCGATGTGATGAACGACTGTAGCTGTACGCCCTAAACATTGTTGTTGGTGGTCAAAAGAAGTGCGAAATCGGGTAAGGAGGTCGACGATCTGCGCGCGCTGACTCGGAGTGAGCTGCGGATCAATACACCGAGCAAACGTTCTGTCACACGCTGGCTCAGACGTAGAGACAGGAAGAGCCATGGCGTCAACCTGAAGAGGAGTCGAGTCATCAGGCACATCGTAGAGAAAGTTCGGCTCGAATTCGTCAGCAGACCCGAGGCACTCGCCATGTCGTAGGCTTGATGGACACGAAAACGGATTCGTAACGTAAAGTGCGCTGGAGCTCTGGGGAATGGGAAGGATGGCGAAGGGAAGCAAGAAGGGATGACGGCGTGCAGCAAGTTTCGATGGCGTGAAGAGAACTGTAGAATCGTAGAAAGCAGCACAGGAAACGGGCACAAGGGCGGAAGAGAAAGCAGGGATATCGGTGTCGGCGGCGACGAACACTCTAGCAGAAGAAAGAGGCAAATCTTCAGAAAGACTTCCGCAAAATGGAGTAAGCGCAAGTTCTGCACGGGCACAATCAATAACTGCGCGATTAGAAGAGAGGAAGTCCCATCCTAGAATGATGGCATGAGAGCAGCGGGGAAGAACAACAAACTCAATGTGATATAAACTGTCTTGTATGGCGACACGGATGGTGCAAGTTCCTACAGGCTCAATTGGCTCAGCGCTTGCTGTACGTAGCGAAATAGCGGAAAACGGCGTCGCGACCTTTCGGAGCGTACGGCGAAGCTGGTCGGCAATCACTGACACCGCGGCACCGGTGTCGACAAGCGCGTGAACAGCGATACCTTCCGCATAAACTTCAATGACGTTCGCAGGGGATAAGCGAGGGCTTGAGCAGTTCGATGAGATCGCAGTTCTTGCCTCCGGAACTGCGCCTTTTAGTTTTCCTCCACAGCGGGGGGGCGGCGGACAAGGGGGGACAGGGAACGTCGACGGGGAAAGGGAGACCGACGAGTGGTGAAACTTCGAGGAGCAGGAGACGAGGAAGCGAAGTGCGGAACAGGTGGAACATAGCGGGGCTGAGAGTCAGGTGTATTCCCTTGGGGTCTCGCAGTATCGGGAGGGTACCAACCCCGCCGGCGGCAAAATCGTGCCACGTGGCCAGCAAAGCCACACGCGTAGCAGATCGGCCGATTGTCCTGGGTACGCCACGGATTGTGAACAGGGGGCCCAGGCTGGGGTGCACAATGTTGAGCCGGACGTAGGGGCTGCGGAGGCGCGCAGAAGTCGCTTCTGGGCACGTAGTTTGCAGCTGCAGAAGGCGACGCGTAGAAGCCGCTTGCGGGCGTGTAGTGTGAAACTGCAGGCGGAGGTCTTGGACTGGCAACGACGGCAGCGTACGTGAGTGGAACCGGCGCTGGAGGGGGCTGATGAGCGAGAGGTAGTGCGTCGCTCACTTGGTCGTGTATGACACGACGTAGTTCCGGAGACAAGGAGGACTCAGACGACCGGGTAGCAGGCAAAAGGGACAGTTGACGCGCCACTTCCTCTCGAACAAATTGTTTGACTTGGTCGAGGAACGCGGAGTGGGCGGGAGCAGCATTGAAACTGTCGGTGAGGGCCGAAATCGTGTCGTCCGGCGCGGCAGCTCGGCGCGTAGTGAGGCGTTGTTTGCGGAGCTCGTCGTAGCTCTGGCACAGGGTGATCACCTCGTCAACCGTTCGAGGATTTTTCGCCAAGAGCATCTGGAAGGCATCATCGTCGATGCCTTTCATGACATTCTTTATCTTGTCACTTTCTGGCATAGTGGGGTTGATGCGCCGACAAAGGTCAACGACATCTTCAATGTAGCTGGTGAAGTTTTCACCCTTTTGCTGAGCGCGACCACGCAAGCGTTGTTCCGCACGAAGCTTTCGCACAGCAGGGCGACCGAAGACCTCTTTGAAATAATTAGTAAAAGTATTCCAGGTGGTAAGGTCGGATTCATGATTCCGGAACCAGAGATGAGCGACTCCAGAAAGATAGAAGTTGACGTTAGTCAGCTTATCCTTGTCGTCCCATTTGTTGTGCGCACTTACGCGGGCGTATGAGGAGAGCCAATCCTCGACGTCATGATCGTCGGCGCCACTGAAGACAGGAGGATCGCGGTGGCGTAGGGCACCGGAGCAGACAACAGGCGAAGCCTGGGGAGGATCGGGCTGTTCGGCGTCCTCAGGCATGGCAGAGACGGGAGGGAGCGTCCGGCTGCGGAGTTCCAGGTCGGTAAAGGGCCCAGCACTTCCACCAAATGTAGAGAGGCACTCTAGTGTAATGAATTAGAGCGTAGAGCACTGCAACGAGAGGTTACACAGCGCAGGCAACACAGGCACACGGCTTCGACCAACTCGTCGTCGTCGTCTTTCTTGAAGCAGTGCATACTGCTCGTTCTTCTTCAGTACAATATATAATATATATACCGGGTGTTTCAGCGAACACTTTCAAAAATCCTTAAAGGTTGCCTGTGGAAAATAGCACAATTCTAATTCATGAGCTGGTCTACTCGAAGAGGCGGACATTACTTGCACAAGAAATTGAAATGCATAATCGAATAATTAACAGAAATTCTCTAATTAAGTTTTTAACTAATTGCCTGATGGCCCATATTGCAATTTATAAATTGTAGCCGTGGAGTTCCCAAGGCGGATCCACTTCGAACGAATTCTCGGGATGACACCAGTCTCGAGATATTAATCCCTGAACTTTGCAGAGAAATGCATTGGCGTTCCAGTTAATTTTGTGCTTCAATGCATAAAGCGACGTTTTGTTAAGACCTTAACTGGAACGCCAATGCATTTCTCCGCAAAGTTCGGGAATCATTATCTCGAAACTGGTGTCATTCCGAGCATTCGTTCCAAGTGGATCCGCCTTGTGAACTCCACGGCTACAATTTGTACATTGCAATATGGGCCATCAGGCAATTAGTTAAAAACTTAATTAGTGAATTTCTGTTAATTATTCGATTATGCATTTCAATATTTTGTGCAAGTAATGTCCGCCTCTTCGAGTAGATCAGCTCATTAACCAGAATTGGGCTATCTACCACAGGCAACCTTAAATAAATTTTGAAAGTGTTCGCTGAAACACCCTGTATATATATATATATATATATATATATATATATATATATATATATATATGTTGCTGGACAACGTGTAAAGTTAAATTTAAAAGTCGTTCATGTAGTGCGGCATTTTCCTGCAGAAGACGGACACGTGATGGGAGAACGCTGGTGCTTCAATGTTACATGAGTATTTGTAAACCAGTTATGACATGATTTTGTGCTGCTAATACATGCAATTATTATAAAGCTCCTTGTAAAGACTTTCTTCATTCATATGGTAATAGTAACCACTAAAACCCTTCACAAGATCTTGCTCTATTCGATAGTCCTTGGCCAATCAATCGGTGACTGCGTTCCATTGTTGTGCTCTTCTCGGAACCACTTTCTATTCGGCCAGGCCCTACATCAGCCCTACGAAGTCATACATTGCCCCCATGTTTTGTTTTTTCGGAATAGCACTGTACGCTGCTGGCGCCGTGTAGTTGTAATCTCTTGTGGTATTTGACGTTTGACGCACATAAAAGTGTGTTTACCAGCGTGAAAGAAGCCCGCGAATACACGCAAAGTGCCTCGAGTGGCCACTAGCGCGGCAATCTAGCGCGCCAATGGCGATGCACTCCTGAGCACGAGGTCTATGGCTCGATACCAGCCATGACGGCCGCATTGCGATGGGCACGAAATGCAAAAACACTCGTGCAACATACATTTTTTGCAGATCATAGAACTCCAAGTGCTCACAGTTAATCCGGAGTTCCCCACTACAGCATGCCTCGTAATAAGATATGTGTTTTGGCCTGTAAAACAGCCCAAATAACGCCGTCATACCTCGAAAAAGTAGTTTTTATAATTCAAAAGCCTCAGCGGCGTCCAAATGAAGAAAACTCTCCGTTAATTGCCCCGACACTTTGAACGACAAATCAAGTCTGAATATGTATCTCCTACTTATTTCCTGGAATTTTGCCTTCTGCGAAGTCAAAATAGAAGTTCGCAATCAATTTTTTTTTCTTCAAGGAAACTTACAGGCAATTAACAGAGTCTCGATCTCGTACGCTATCATTTATCGTAAAGGCGTACTGTCTTTATTTTTTTTCTCGAGACGAGTATTCATTAGCAAACGCGTAATAAATATTTCCCAGTTTTCATTGTTCCAAACACATGGAACAAAATATATCTTTAAAAAGTAGGCAAATTCTTGCGAAAAACATTTTCTCGATTCGTTCTCGACCTTTAATGACGTCTTTTGTACACCCTGCGTATATCATTGGCGAGACAAGAAAAAAGGCAAATCCTCGACGGAGAGCTAACGCGAAAGGGCAGAAATATTCTCTGTGGCCCTTCAACATATATCGAACAACTATAAGTGCGATGTTAAATATGACCCTTTATATTCCGTACCTGTCAAGCTCAAATTAAATCGTTTGTCTTCGCTAGCGTGGACGTCAGTTTTCTGCCGCATTGATGGCGAAGGGCGGCTGCGGAACCGCTTCCACAACTGTTGGTAGTTCAGTCTGAAAGTTGACATCGTTATTCATAAGACCGCCTTGTTTGCCGCATATTTTAGAGAGAGGCGGGGATGCGATAAGCTGTCTTCAGCTTCATTTTCTTCATGTTCAGACTTTAATACATACCCTGCCTAATCAAAAGAAGTAGGTTACGAACAGCCACTGGCTGAATACAACGTCAGGTTTAAGCCTTGGTACTATTCACCAATATATCGCTCTCAAATCTAACATTTGTTTGTTGTTGCCAATGTTCTTATACTTGTGGAGCATGACCCGGAATGAATGATCCAATTCCAACGTTAATGGCAGATAATTTATTCTTCGTTTTCTTCTCGTGTTTCCGCTCGGCAGCCGAACCTAAGACTGATTTTTCCAAACAACCTATTCTCTAATAGTAATTTCGCCGAGAAAATGAGTTGGATAGTTTTTTGCACCTATTGTTCCTGTTATCAAATGTTTTCTTTTTTTCTAGATGGTGTTTTCACCTCAAACCAACTATTTTCTATAGGCGAAAATCCTGACAGTTATATATTGCCATGACAACAATAATTATCAATATTATATTACCTTTTCCTATTGTAGCTCATCTCACTTTATATTCTCTAAAGCTTTCTGAGGGCATTAATTTTGCCCTGAAATAACGGCATATTTTTTTTCTAATTCTGAGAGTTAAACTAGGTTATGCCGCACTTTCAGCGTCCCGGTTGATGGTATTTCTGGCTACTTTGTCATCGAAACAGCATATCACCGTCCTCCTCCTGTGGGGTCAACAGCATGCTAGGCGACCGATGCCACAGTTATCTGAAGATCCATCGGAGGCAGTAGCGGTTGACGGACACGTCAGCTCAGCCTCGAAGCCGGGTGCATTCCTAGCAAGCGTACCTGTCATCTTCCTCGATCGTCTTCGGACAGGGGAATAGGTGTAGTCCGCAGCGCCACTACACACACATTCGTTTCTGTCATTCCTCTGACATTCTGTCAACTTGCTTATGTTACGCTATAACGACTTTTGTTACCGAGTTATCTGTCACTCACTGCTGCGCTCACGTATATCTCACAAAAAGCTTCAGAAAGGCTTCAGCTTGAAGTTCGGTGCACCTAAAGGGGGGCAAAATACATGAGCACTCCACATAATAAGGCGCGAAAAGCGTTCTTCATTTCCTGCAGCACAAACTTAGGTAGGACACAAATTTGTGCCGTGGTCAGTGTTGCCATATATTTTCTTTTCTTCTTTTTTTTTACACGTGTCGCTAAACTGAGACAAAGAAGTCGTGAAATTCCATCCAAATTTTGCTGAAATGTAGCCAAATTTTCCGCTAGGACTGTAGGGTGAAATTTAGGTAGTGTAGGCGTTTTGGAACACTATACCATAATCTAGCGTTTTCTAAAATCAGCTACCGAAGCATTTCACGCCTTTCTAGCATTCACGCAGGTGAGAAAAAAAAATAAGTTTACCGGTAGATTGTATAGGGTGTTCATTTACTGATATATCTGCCTAACAACGGATGAGGCAAGCTGAAATTTTGCGTTTAACTTCAGATTGTAATGTTGCAAACTCAAGACGAATAAAGAATCACGGGTCCCTTGATAATATTGGCACAAAAATAAGTAACTTGGACCAAATTATTCCTGGAAATGTTGTAGTTCTCGGCAAGAACAAAGTTCTTCGAGACGCGCTTGATTCTATGTTGTTAACCTCGCATTGGCAGTTGCGTGACCTTAATGTAGGTCAAACACTACGCGTCTGCCCATTGATTCGCTTGAAGCGGTGCATTCAGATTTGCGTGAAAAAGTCCAGCCGCTCCAATATGCGCACCCTCCTACAGTCGATCGGTCTGATAATGTACCTGTTGTGTTATAAATCTTACCATGGTCTTTATTGCGGTTAGCTTAGGCAAATAATTTACTGCTATGGTGGCGGACGTTCACAAATATAATGTATTTTGTGAAACTGAAGGACCTGCTCCGTTAATCATTTCAGTGCCATTGACGCACGCTTACGCTGCCGCGTTTCTGTCCAGCCCAGTTCCTTTTAACATTACTTTTATCAGACAGGAATGTGAGGGCCGCACTAAGAGAGCATTTGCCATTATCTGTGTCAGTTTTTTTATTACTGCACAACCAAAAATAAACAGTTGTGCTCGTATTATATTAACCGAGAAAAAGGTACATCACCTCTAAAAAAACACGACACTGGAAGGGTTAAAAGCAAGCCAAAGCGCTATTGAAACAATGAATCTATTTGAGTGCTGATTTAGAGGTAAATTTAAGAGAAATGCATTTGAATTGTGTCGCACCTCTTTGAGGTCTCTTGATTCAAGATTTAAACCGCGTTCACCACACAGCAAACTGTTGTTGAGGAGCTTACTTCATACACGTCCTGCATGTTCGAGGAAGGAAGTGCACTGACCACCCTCAGTTGCACAATATATATATATATATATATATATATATATATATATTGACACGTATACTGCATTATATTTCTGGGGTGACCGTGTATCACCGTCGCACAAGTGTTATCGCTCAGCGGAGAACGGGCCCCTGCATCTCACTACCACGTGACAATACATAACCATACAAACGCTCAGACATACAGCTCTTCTAAGCGTTCGCACCCCTCTCTACCTCTATCACGTGACCGCCTTACAACACGTGGCACACATAGAATGTTTCCCACTTGACACTCCTAATGCTAACGCATTAACGAAACCTGCATTTCTGGAGCACACTGTGAAGCCTTTTAAGACATTTGGTCAGCAGTGCGACGGCCGACGCGGCATGTGAGAGAGGGAATAGCGAAGAGCGCTCTTTCCTATTCCTTTTCTCGCTTCCTACGTCGGTAGTCACACTGCTAAGCAAAGATGCAACACTACAAGCATGCCCGCCCTTCCCCCTTGTTAAGGCCACCTTGGTGTGAAGCACAATCACGATCTGAACACCACCGATGGGAAGACAATCAGTACTTCATCATGGTGTAAAGCTAACCTGCCGTACGAGTAATTTGTACCAGTTGCTTGTAGCTTTCGAATGAAAAAGTCCCTAAATGCCATTTCTGAAGAAACTTGCCAAACTTCAATGTCGCTATAATGTCGCCAACTGTTCTGTTATGTCGCTAAAGTAACTCGCCGGTAACTAAATACAAAAAGTTTCTAGCTAAACAGGCAGGAAATTCGCTTAATCTAGCGACAAAATTGCTAAATATTAGGCAACACTGGCCGTGGCTTGTAGTGGAGGTACATTTGATAATAAATGTACGTACATTGAGTGCTAATCAGCATTAAATATGCAGCGAAAGAGGTGTACAAAGTAGTTAATTAATTATTTATTATATTTTGTTCATCAGGTTGTAATTTTCCATCCCAGCAATGCGCGTTTATTGAGAAACACAAAGTACAACGGTGCCTTTAGAGCTTTCTGCCAGTGGCGATCTTTTAACTGTCTGGATCAAATAAATAAAATAAGATCATTACATGTTTTTTTTTATTTACATAAAATTTACGGGTCATGAAATACAAAGCCAGCCCGTGGTCGTGCACGTGCTTAACGAATGTTAAACAGAGCTCTCTGTCTTTCAGAAGGACCGGTTTGTGTGCATTTCAGAAGGTCCCAGTAGTTGAGCTTTTCTCCAATGGGTTTTTGAATGCGCGTTCCACAAGAGGCCACGACATGATGAATGGGAAAATTTTTGAAGCTTTAGTCAATCGGCCCCACATGTTCATTGTCATGTACATAGGCTAGTAGAGAATTGCTGTTGAAGCTAATTCAACAACAGTTGAATTACCAGCTAAGGCGTTGCGCTGCTGAGCACGAGGTCGCGGGATCGAATCCCGGCCGCGGCGGCCGCATTTCGATGGAGGCGAAATTCAAAAACGTCCGTGTGCTTGCGTTGTAGTGCACGTTAAAGAACCCCAGGTGGTCAAAATTTATCCGGTGCCCTCCACTACGGCGGGCCTCATAATCAGAACTGGTTTTGGCACGTAAAACCCCAGAAAGAAGGAGAATTGAAGCTAATTCGGGGCTGGCCTGTTTGGAGTAATATTTTTTTTTTTTTGTAAGAACACAATCTCTGTGTGCATTGCCCGTCTGCAGTACTCGGAAAGTTTTATTCCGGAAATCCTTGGTCGATTCGAGCCTTTTACCTATTTTCACTCTCCAGGAATTAGTCATGAATGCTTGTGGAAGAAAACATATGGAACTGCGGTCATGCACTAAAACTTACAATAATTTCTAAGCGAACAAAGCAGTTTCAGTGTATGTTATCGCAGACGTTGACACAATTTCACCGCTCGAAAATTAAGAAGCAGAGACATTTGTCCCCATAACTTCTTTATTGAAAGTGGGGTCAAAATCGAGCCCTTATGCAAACAGGCATATATTTTTTAAACTTTTATGCAGTGGTATATTCAGAATATATTCATCCGGTAGTCACCGCCGGTGTTACAATATACTTCGCGCATCGAATAGGCTCCTGAACTTAAAGCATATCTATGTGTTGTTTTTTTGTTGTTGTTGTTTTCGTTTCCCTATTGTGGCGCGAAACCTAACTCCCTTTTTGATACTTCACATCTCCATTCGCGATGGGTTTGTGGCAGGGCGAACTAGAAATGGACTCCGGCTGTGCTGTCAGGGCAAATTGCGACAAACGGTCGGCGAGTGTCATCTGTCAGTGAACCTGTCTTGGTGGATATGAAGCGGCCCAGTCATAGTCATTGCCGGACCTGCTGAAACGCGAACGCGCGCCCGTTCCTAGCATATCGATCATCACAAGCACTTCAGTTGCTTGGCACCACTCTAGAAAAAAAATGCTCTAAGATGAGCGTTCAGTGTCTGTCTGTCTGTCTGTCCGTCCGACCGTCCGTCCGTCCGTCCGTCCGCCCGTCCGCCCGTCCGCCCGTCCGCCCACCCGTCCGCCCGTCCGTCCACCCATCCGTCCGTCCGTCCGTCCGTCCGTCCGTCCGCGTCCGTCCGTCCGTCCGTCCGTCCGTCCGTCCGTCCGTCCGTCCGTCCGTCCGTCTGTCTTTCTTTCTTTCTTTCTTTCTTTCTTTCTTTCTTTCTTTCTTTCTGTCTTTCTGTCTTTCTTTCTTTCTTTCTTTCTTTCAATCCCGCGACCTCGTGCTCAGCAGCGCAACGCCTTAGCTAACTGAGCCACCGCGGCGGGTTGTACATGTGTTTTGGAGGCCACAACAAAGCAAGAGAGGGGGACGAGTGTCAAAGTACGTGCATTGAGGCTGCATGTTCTTCATAAAATGGCGGTGTGTTGGCGTGCAATTTTTTGTCAACATGATAGTGAAAACCACGTCGACTGCACTGGTGAAGTGTATATGAGAATGATGACGAGTCTACAATATGGTACAAACCAACTATAGAAGATACGTCAGGAATTAGTACTTCTAATTTTCGCATTTTCAACTAACCCACTCCCCCTCCCCCCTTTGAACAGCAATGCTATAAGCACTGTCTCCTTGGCCCTTCTCCCAAAGTGGGCGAGCGCACTTGTTTGAGGGACACGCAAGCCAGCAAAGACAAAATGTTTGTATTCACCACCTTGCGAATGCTGCTTTCGCAATAAATGAGTTCAGCGCCAAAGGAATCGCTGAGGTCCTCTGTATTTTTTTTTTCATTCAATCCAGGTTACTGATTTTAGCGCTGAATTTAATACAGTTTGGAAGATCCGTTCTAAGGCCTTATGCACAAACACGGACTTTATTTTTGCGCAACATAGTAAATCCGAAATCGCATTTAAAAATTATGCTAGAATGTGACACGCTTCTTACAATTAATATGATAAAAATCGTAATAGCGAAAGTCTAACATCTGAACGACGACTTCTTGCACAGAATGGGCGGAGCCCAAGGAAAAACCAACCTAAGCGAACACGGATAAAAGTTTCATTCCGTTCTTGTCGTAGCGGCCGCTAGTCCATCTATCCGAATGCGCTCATGCTATAGTGATCCTCTAGAGTAGATGAAACCTCTATACCCTCTCGCACCATCTCTAAAGTTCCTTCCTCTCTTCCCACCTCCCTTAGTGTCATCCAGCGGCCCTTCGCATATCCGCAGCCGCGTGCACTCGCACGGAACATAGCGCTAAGCCCGCGATGCGGCCGCGGGAAGGTTTGCAATCGTCGGGAGCGGTGCGCACTCGCCCTGCATATGATTGGGGTCTTCACGGGCGAATGGTCGCGGTCGTCGTTCGAATCGCCTGCACGAGAACACTATGCGCGCCCCCTTTGCACTGGAAACGAAAGAAGAAGAAAATGAAAAGAGTAAAAAAAAAAACGACGCGTAACGCTCGCCGCTGGAACCGAAGTCTCGGGAGCCACCGTAGTGGAAACCGCAGAGAAACGGAAAGTAAGCGGCACACGCGGCGTCAGTCAAGGGCAACCACCGCACGTCGCCACGCTTCGAAGACCACTCCCTGCGGCTTCCCTTCTATAACTCTGCTTGTCCCGCCAAGCACGCGTTCTTCCTTCGTCCCACCGGTGTTCGCCTTCGAGCGTGATAAATCTTCCCGGGGTTACTCTCGTTCCTGTGGCTCACCGCCCTCTATCCGTCACCCGACCGAACCGCCCTCACTTGCTACGAGCCCTCGCAACTTGATCACTTGACGAATCTATCACCCATCAGCATTCAATGAAAAGTGCAGTTAGCGTCGCTCCTCGTGACCTATATCTGTAAAGAGGAACAGTTAGAATCTTTTCTTGCTCCTTAACTCGCCACAGTAGTTTCCCGTATCGGCATTTTCATTAGCTTAGTAAGCCATGGCTAGTGTTATGTAAGACGCCTTTGTATTTTGTAACTACGAGGACGCCATAATGGACTGAAGAGACTTAAAGCTGCCTGATCGGTACTCGGAACGCGTACAAAGAGACCAGGCTTGATTTTACTCAAAATATTAAAAAAAACAATAATCAATTCAGAAGCGCAGAACTATTGGGAGACCCTACTGGTAACAATGATACAATATCGCCGATCATATTATGCACAGTTAAGGCTTCGTTTCTATTCTGTTCTTTTTTTTTCAGACAACTAACATCATGAAGATTCAAGAAAAAAATCAAAATCTTTACATCGCCTTGAAAGTCAGGACTTCAAATCCTGCCTACTCCTCATAGGCACACATAGTCAAATGCCCACATTGTATGCTCATAGCAAGGAAACTTGGGCTAGTTGATGAACGTTCATACTTGACAAAACAGCGCTGAAACAGTCGAGAAGGAAGACACTTAGGTGCACACATGAACGCTGTCTGTGTTTTAATAGATGTGGTGTTATATTGTCGCACATATATAGTGTTGCAGAAGTCCAACAATAATTATGCCTCTGTTTCCTCCTCCATAAAGTTTATTGCCCCAGTCACCACATATTGCTCTGGCTGTCCTGCACATGCTTCCGTGTTATAGGGGTATTACAGGGAGCAACTTATGTCGCAGTTAAGTTTATAGCTACATGGGTCACTGAAATCTCCGGAAATTCTTTTTTAAAGTTCCTCCTAACAGAATCAAAAGATAGGTGCCTACGAAAGTCGAAATAGTGTGAAAGTACACAGAAACGTTGTTGTTATATTAGACATTTCCTTCTTCGCTCCGTTATAGTTTGTGTTCTCTGTTTTGACTTACAGAATGCATGTTTGCAAAATCCTTGCCTCCTGTGACCTACAGTGCAGCTTACAAGGGCTACCTTTTGCAAAGACGTTTAGTTTGACTACCGCGCTTTTAAAAGCAAGCGCATTTTGAATGACGTGATTTTAATGAACAGTTGGCACTTATAGGTCGCATCTCTATTTCTAGTCGCATCACTAACGGAGGTTCATAACGAACCCATGGACAAAAATGTGCCTATTCGGCACCGATTCTATTGCTGGTCGACTATTTGAGGAAAGGCTTCGGCTTTCATTGGCAACAAGGCTTAAGGTTTGTCTTCTCCTCCTCCAAGCATTCGAATCCTCTACTTAGTGCTGAAGCCTGTCAGCCGCATTAATTCAGAAAAACGAAGCATTCAAATTTGTCGGCGTGCTTACCTTATTTCAATACAATCGCCCACTTTGTTTACGATAGTTCTTGCGCTATAGTGCATCCTTTCTTCGCTCACTTTGCGACCCTTTAGTTTTCCAGACTTTGACTTAAGTTTTGTTGTGTTACTATGGAGAAATTTGTTTTGAACTATTAACTTTTTGACCATCATCAGGCCATCATCCCCTGATTCAATAAAACCTTATTATGATCTCTCATACACCTACAAGTTCTCTGTCTTCCCTCACATGATTTCCGAATGCAGTTTTCTAACCAAGCCCTATCTATCTACAGCATATGCGTGTGATGATGCTTATGAATATGCATATTCATTTTTGATGGTTACTTATCTTACATGCTTTCATTCACGCCTGCATTCTGTTAGTGTTGCTTTAAATGGTGAAAAATAATTGTAAGGTACGCATATGTAGGGCTAAATATCCCATAAACTAACCATAGTGAGCAACAAATAAAACGATAATGCAAGATGAGAATAGCAACAAATCACTGTTTTCGTCGTCGTTGTTGTTGATGTTTACTGCCACCTCTAGCCAATTTAAAAACATATTAGTTCAAAAATCCACTACTGATCTCACTTGTAATGTCGCCCTTTTGAGAGCAAGAAAAATTAAGACGGTATGAGTATGTGCAAAAAAAAAAAAAAAGAATGCAAGGCAAATATGAAGAGCCCAGTACATCTTTACACCACCAAATTAAACACGCAGAGCGGATTACGTTTCGAACGGCACCCCCACTTGCGAAATCTCCTTTCATGGTCTCTTCTGGTAGATAGCAGTGCTTCTATGTACCAAGTATCGCCGCTCACTTGCCTTTTACAGAGTTCACTGCGTCTGGCGTTATAATGTTTGAGCACTAAGCACAATCAGGGACGTGCGTTGATGAAACGAAGGAGGAAAAAACTGTGATGCCAATATACTTTGGCTTTAGCCAAAAGCATTAAGGCAACCAAAACTGCCCATCCAGGTCGAAAATACAACGCAGATCTCTCTGCAATTAAATTACAATGTTTTCATTCGACTTTTCTATTACTCGCTTAGAGACCTAATCATTTTAGTTGTGAAAAGGCACTCCTGCTAATTTGCATGAACTGCGCAGAATTGGGCCTGCCTTCGGGAGTGGGGCGTGACGCTGGTAACAAGTAATGCTTCCTTAACGGAATCAAGCTTGTGCAATTCAACTCGTTTAGTCAGCCTGATTAGAAACAGAGCCACCGAGCGCTGTGACACAACTGCGATAAGGTTATCGGCGCTCCTGCGCCGAAATAATTGGCTTGCTCATGGATTCTTCTCGGGACTAGACCTTAAGTGCACACTTTCTCGACTCCACTGCCGTAAGACGTAAGAGCCACTCCGAAGAGCTCATCCCTTATTTGAAAATGACCTTTAGGCAGTGCGTTCCAAATGTATCACCGAGAACGGACACGCTTAGCTGGACCGAGTACTTTTTCCGAGTTTGAATGTCTGTGTCAGAACATATGCGGGTGCGCGAAGGAAGCCGCTGTAAATGAGATGAGTCCCTTTGCAGTAAGGTTGCGGCCAAAGTGTAATTAGGAATAGACGGAATCCGGCTCTTAGCTGCTCTGCGGCATGAACCGATAGTAATTCTGTGAATTCGAACATTCAGACTATTAGTTCAGTTTTAACTAAACGATCGTTCATGCAGAAGCATAAATAGCCGTGCAGAACCACGAAGGAAATAACGCATAATAAAATAAGTTCTGCTATATTAAGCGCCAATACCACAATCTGGTTATGAAGCATACCGTAGTGAGGGACGTTGGATCAATTTTGACGCCCTGGTGTTCTTTTATGTGGACGAAAATCTAAGAACACGAGCGTTCTTGGATTTCGGCCGCATCTAAATGCGGCCGCCTCGCCTCGGCGGAGAACACCCGTGTACCGTGCACTGGGTGCACGTTAAAGGATCCCAGGTTATAAAAATTAACCCGGAGTCCCTCACTACGGAGTGCCTCACAATCATATCGGGGTTTTAGCATGTAAACCCCTGAATTTATCCTAATTTTAAGAAGCGGAGTGCATTGCGCCGTAAACTGCCATGGCTCACATCTCACTCGAATAGAAATAATTCTTAGCCTTGGAAAGAGGCACCCATTGAGAAATATAGTCTATTCTTTGATATTGCCCCTTCCCGAAACAGCCCTTCGAAGGATTAGCCCATCAAAAATACGTATTTTCCCCCGCGGCCCTCGTTTATGCCTGCCTCGCGCACTGCAAATTCGCGCAGCAACGGACGCTTTGCGAAGCACTGATCTGGATTGCAATCCAACTTTGCCGATGTCCCCATTGCTCGATCGGGCAGGATCACCACCTTTACGAACGAAAGCGCTCTGGTTCCTTACCAGCTGGTGTACATCTCTTTCTGCAATTCGTTATTTGTGGCAGCGATTACGCATATATTTCCGGCTTTAGTCAATAAAGCAAGCAATAAAATTATTGTGAGCAAGTCAAACATACAGCGCTCGCTTCCCTTGTCCAAAAATGGCTCTAATCTCCGCTGCCCTTCGCGCAAATTACGCTGGTCCCAAGATCAAGCAGCGAGGCAATATCCAGCGCCCATAGTCCCATAAATCATATACCCCACGCGTAAAGCAAGGTGCCCGACCAGCAGGCAATCTTCGTTCCCACAAAGAGAGGAGTGTGCCGCCTTCACCATCTCTCTACTCGCCATATCACTCTTTCTCTCAATGGCGCATACCTGAGGGAACCCCAACGAATCTCTGCGGTGGCATAGATACTTCGTTTTATGCTGGTAATATTTCGCAGGTTTACATTCAAACAGTGACAGGCCGGCAAACGAAGAGAACGGTTGACGACGCATAAGCGCAAATACCACGCGACGTATGAGACCGTCGACATGAATAGGGGGCAGTAGAGAAGGTAGGTATGAATTTTCAGGCACTCGGTGGTGGCGCAGAGTCGAGCGAGGCCACTCGGAATGGCCGGAATGACGGCACAAATGACTTCACCCGGCATCCTCCGGCTACGTTTCGGAGCTACCTGTACCCGTATACGCTGATCACAAAATCGATGGTTCGCGCTTAATAGAATGTTTTCGTTTCTTCTGTATTGCTAGCCATATCCACATCCCTGCCCGTTCCTCATCTCCACGCTAACATCGGGCCTCCCCACGCACTTCATCTCGCCGGTGCTCATCCGAGTGCCAGTGACGATCGTTAGATGGTGAAGAGTGCACACAGCCAACGCTTCGCAGAGCTGCTTGCACCGCCGTTCCTGCAGCGGTGACTATGAGCTCGGAGTGGCCACGAATGCGCACGCACTCCTTGTTTTTTTTCTTTTTTTTTCGCTAAAAGTCAGTGCGCTACCTCCGGCGGCGTTTCGTGGCAGCTGGTGGTGAGACCCAGCAGCAGCCGTTCGAGCGACTTCCAGCAAGGCGGTGCTAGTAGTGAGCTCCGAGTTCCGTTGGTGGCTGCTGTTTCAGATGGGAGGAGTCGAAGTGTAGCTTAGGGGCTCGATTAATGTAAATGGCCTAAAAATATATCACACTCTTTTCAGCAAGTAAGGCTGTGTGAAATGAAGAGGTACTGGAGTGTTGGAGCGTTCTCCAGCAACGCCATAGACCCCCCCCCCCCCCTCTGCGTGTGTGTGTGTGTGTGTGTGAACATTGTTAAGCGGTCTAATTACTTTCCCAGTAGTTCAGAACTATTACAGACAGCAACTATATTTTGGCAGCATAACTATCAGATTTTAGGCCTACATGTCGAGACCAAAACGTTGAGAAAAGGTTGTGTTTTGGAACAAGACAGCATCTGATGCGCTTGCAACGCGCCTCGTGTTCTGTGGCTGCCTTCCTAGTGCCGACAATGGTGGTATCCAGAGTGGGGTGAGAGCGTTAGTGTCTCCTGTGTATATTATGACAAGTGCCGCCCCCCTCCCCCAACTACATTAGCCATGGTGTTTGGGTAACAGTCGCGTTACCTTTTTTTTCCCTACATCGTTTGGTTCCCTGGGTCGACGTTCTCCTTGTGTGTTCAATGTCGTGACCCTGTGCTGGATATGGTCACTATTAAGACCTTTATTTAATTGATGCTGCTCACTGGAAGCCTGTTATAACGCAATACAGCCTATTTACGACTGGACGATCCGCTTCCCCACATTGGCTTCTATGTGGTGAAAACGGTATGTTGCACACTTCATATGGTGGGGCCCGTAGTTCGACGTGGAAAGAAAAGTGTTGACTCATAGCTTACAAGAGAAACGTATTCCACACACGAGCTTTCAAGGCCTGGTGCCAGGAGTAATTAAGAATGTAGTTCTACGCCTGTTGATTGCCTTCCTCGGAAGCACTGGATTGCCCTCCACCGAGATCGACGTTTAATCACACAGCTGTGTTAACAACGCATGATATACTCAGGCAGAACAAATGGCGGCCAAGCATGCAAGGCTAACCTCGCCTGATGCAACACCTTCAAAGTGCCCTGTTTTATAGGCCGACTTTATCGTAGCGTGCATCTCAAGGTGTATATGAATTCAAAGCACTGTTAATGTGTTCAAAATAAAAAGAAGAAAGAAAAGAAGACAAACAACGTAGAGTTCTTCATCCCCAGTGCTACCGACGCACTCGGCCAAGACGCACCGCACGTGCTTTACCCCCGATAAGAAAAGCAGGCACGTCCAATGAACGTGAGAGCACCGCTACACAGAGCTCCCTGTCTGCTCCTTGGGACGATGAGCCAGTGAACCACGAAGGGCAACACCATTGTGACCCTGTGTGATCATGTAAACTTCAAACTTCAATGTGATCATGGATCAAAACTTCATTGCCATTATCGGACGCTACGCTTTGAGGCACAGAAAAAAAAAATATTTTCGTCTTTTCGGGCTGTGTTTTGCAGCGCACGCTCACCCAGAATAAATAGGCCCGCTGTAGCAGTAGAATAAGAAGAATAAACGCGCACCCTACGAAGGAGTAAGTACATACCTCCATAACGGTAATCTAATACCAGTAACCCTTGAACAGCAACAAGCCACGCGTGCCGAAGGAAACATCCCGCAGTGCATACTAAGCCGCGGGTGGCGGCAATGCGAACGTTTCCCGCGATTCACGTCACGAGGTCAGGCCAGGAGTTTGTTTTGGTCGTAAGCGCATTTTCCACGCAATGCCTCGAAGGCAGGTGGCCGTGCCTGCATACAAAAAGAGAGCAGCCTCGTGAACCAAAAAGCGGCCCTCGGTGTTTGGAAGACAGGCATTGGGGATCATGGGAAGCTTTCGTGGGTGCATCTCTAATGCAAAGAACATCGTGAAGAAAGAGGTCAAGGAAAAAAAGGGTGGAGGGAGTCGCTAGGAAGAAGAACCGTCTTCGCGTTCACTGAAAGCCAATCGTCCAGTGATTGTGTTTATTGCCGTCTACACTTGGCATGCCATGTATAGCACCAAAAACATAGACGCATAGCTGATATTTATAGACGACTGCAATCTTCTGCGTAAATGAAAAGCCATTTGCGCATATAGCCAGTATTACATTTAGGTGTTCGTTAAGAACGCAGCCAAGAAATTTAAAGCCCCTTCCCATGATTTCCTTCTGCTGTCACGTTATCATTTTTTTTCCGTAAGAGCACGAACGTTAAAGACAAAAATCAGGCCGTCAATTTACATCAAGGTACACCTTTAATTTTTCTCGTGCAGCTAAAAAATTTATTCCACAGAAAGAGACAGCCAGGAATAGAGAGAGAGAGACAAAGAATGGCGTCAATATATTATTAACTCACGCGAGATCTAGCAAGTAAGAAAAATGCCTCTTTGAAACGTCCAAGCACGCCGTCTGGGGCGGAACAAAACACCACGGTATACAAGACAGGTAGCGGGGCAAAAGATCTAAGCGAAAAACGCGGTGCTCTAAATATTGCTTTCGTAGCCTCCACATCTTATCTTCGTTACTTTTATGTTTCGATTTCTACTTTTCAAATGATTTCTTCTTTTTGTCATACTAGGCACAGCGTTGGTGCTCCTTTTTTATGTTAATGGGGCGTGCCGCTACCGAACGGTGTTCATAATTGAATGCCAAAGGCACCGTGAAAGAAAAATAATTAATGAGAAGATATTATTTTATCGTCAGCTACGCCAAGCCCTCTCGCCGGTAACCGTAGTGTTCGGTGGCATGCGTATAAAACGGATCCGCCCACTGCAGCCCTGCTTTCTCCTTGCCTCCAGTTCCCGCAAAATCGTACACACCGAAGCCTGGCCACACTTTGTTTACATTGCCTCTTCTCTTATTTTCTCTATCTCTCTCGTCACTCCTTAAATCAATGACGGCGACAAGCAGTTGCTATTTTATTCCGGCTATTATTTATAGGACTCCCGACAGAATATTTAACGAATCTAGCCACTCCGTCTCCGCAAGGCAAGCTCATTATCATCTGAAAGCTGTTCACAAGTCATCGTAGCGTTGGGCACCAAGAAAAAGGTTTGCGAGAAAATGGGGTTCGTCAGTGGTAAAGGCCACATCTTTTTGAAGAAAAGAAAAAAAAAGGTAACTTATCAAAGGTTGCAGGCAAAACAACAGGGCGCGTAGCAACGGTATTTGTGCTTCTTGTGTTGCCGCCTGGAACATACCCAAATATATGTTTAGAACAATTTCAAAATTAAAATTTAATGAATGCACTTTGTTCGCTGTCAAGGCTGCAATCTTATAGGGGTATCCAAATCATAAGGGAGAAATAGAGGGCGGTAGGCCACAGCACTTTTCAGACAAGCGCCACGTAATTGTCCGGGTCATGGCTGTCTCAATATCTCAGTAGACACCCCATGCAGCCTGTGCAATCATTATAAAACCAACCCTTCTGAACGCAATGCTGCGAGACAACACTCTCTCGACGGCATGTCAGCCATCTTAGTTAAAATGGAGGGTGACGCGAACAAAAAAAATAGCATCCTGGAGCTTCAATGCACCTGTTTTGTAAAACTATAGGCTCCACGTGAAGTCAACCTGAAATAATTTAGTATCCTTGGGGTAACTTTTGTAATATTCGGAATCGCTTTCTGGTCTACGTAAATCCAGTGGCAGGTATTTTCAGACGCCAGCGCATCACAAAAATTGTTAGCAAACACTTTTTTGGGGGGGGAGGGGGGGAGGAGAGGGTGGATATCTTCGATTGTGCAGGTGGCGCTTCGCATCGCATGCAAGTGTTAACGGCTCTTTGTATATGCAAATACACAGAGCGTCTACAAAGCCTAGTGCGTTCTTCAAGCGTGAAACTGAAGCGCGAAGCGTCTGTTTAAAGAAATTCAGTGGCACTTGTGAGGTAAGCTGGCAGTTCCCCCATTAGCTTTTGAGAAATAGATGACATTCGTTCTCCTTCCATTATACTATAGGCTGATTGAAAATAACGTTTCGCGTCCCAAAAATAAGTCAGCTAAAAATGCAATGGTTGCACTGCTCCTTTCTGCGGTATTGTATTTCCAAGCGCTGCAAAAAAGTATGATGAAAAATTACAGTTGCCACGTGTAGACCTCGCATGAATTACTCCAGCGCATGTGTCGTAAGTGTATGAAAGTTGCACATGTCAATATTATTTAAGATGTATATTATAGCTACATAGACACCATTGGTATGTGTCTACTATGCCATGCTGTGCACAAAGTGTCAATATTGTTCCATCCCAGTGAGCTGAAACGTATCTCTGACTTTGCGAAGACCATTCTCACATGCTTGCAATATCCTAAAGCACTCTAGTAGTGTTCCTAAAAACAGATACCAATCTAACGTGATGCTGAAATTATCAAACGTGAAGTGCAGTCATATGCAAATTTGCACTTAGTACTGAAAGGCATTGTGAATTTGGCCGCTGCTCTGGGCGTATATTGTTTGTGCGATAAAGCACAACGAAAATATCCTGATCATCTAGAAGCAGCTGCGGATTCGTTTATTCCACAGCAACTGCTGCACCGTTTCTATTCGCTCAAGGAACGTTCTATGCATCTTCGATAAACTGTATTCAGTATGACATTCAAGGCTGACGTATAGTCATCATAATCATCATCACCATCAGCCTATATTTATGTCCACTTCACGACGAAGGTCTCTCCCTGTTATCTCCAATTGCCCTGTCTTGTACTAGTCGATTCCAACTTGCGCCTGCAAATTTCCTAACTTCATCACCCCACCTATTCTTCTGCCCTCCTCGACTGCGCTTCCCTTCTCTTGGTATCCATTCTGTAACCCTAATGGTCCACCGGTTATCCATCCTACGCATTACATGGCCTGCCCAGCTCCATTTCTTCCGCTTAATGTGAACTAGAATATCAGCTGTCCGCGTTTGTTCTCTGATCCACACCGCTCTCTTCCTGTGTCTTAACGTTAGTCCTAAGATTTTTCGTTCCATCGCTCTTTGTGCGGTCCTTACCTTGTTCTCGAGCTTCTTTGTTAACCTCCAAGTTTCTGCCCCGTATGTTAGCACCGGTAGAATGCAATGATTGTACACTTTTCTTTTCAACTACAATGGTAAGCTCCCAGTCAGGATTTGGCAATGCCTGCCGTATGCACTCCAACCCAATTTTATTCTTCTGTAAATTTCTTTCTCGCGATCAGGGTCCCCTGTGAGTAATTGACCTAGATAAACGTACTCCTTTACACTCTAGAGGCTGACTGGCAATCCTGAATTCTTGTTCCCTTGCCAGAATATTAAACATTATGTTTGTCTTCTGCATATTAATCTTCAGTCGCACTCTTACACTTTCTCGGTTAAGGTCCTCACTAATTTCCTGTAATTCGTCCCCATTGTTGCTGAATAGGACAATGTCATCTGCAAACCGAAGGTTGCTGAGATATTCGCCGTTGATCCTCACTCCCAAGCCTTGCCCGTCTAAGAGCTTGAATACTTCTTCTGAGCATGCAGTGAATAGCATTGGAGAGATTGTGTCTCCTAGCCTGACGCCTTTCTTGACAGGTAGCTTTCTACTTTTCTTGTGGAGAACCAAGGTTGCTGTGCCCTCCTTGTAGATATTTACCAAGATAATTACGTATTCCTCCTGGACTTCTTGATTACGCAATGCCACTATGACTGCTAGTATCTATACTAAATCAAATGCTTCTTCCTAATCTATGAAAGCCATTAGAGACGTTAATCGTACTTCGCAGATTTCATTATTACCTGACTGATGACATGGATATAATCTATCGTAGAATATCCCTTCCTGAAGCTAGCATGTTCTCTTGGTTGGCTGAAGTTAAGTGTTGCCCTAATTATATTGAAAATTATTTTGGTGAATATTTAATACAATACTGAAAGCAAGCTAATAGGTCTATAATTCTTCAATTCCTTAACGTGTCCCTTCTTATAGATGAGTATATTATTGGCGTTCTTCCAGCGTTCTGGTACACTTGAAGTCGTGAGGCATTGCGTATAAAGGGACGCAAGCTTTTCAAGCATGATATCTCCTCCAGGGGTGCTATGCAGGATGCGCCGAGTTTCTCGTTCACCCGAGTTTTACCCGAGTTTGCTCGATGGCAGTCAGTGAACGGAGATAGCAAGGAACGTGCAATAACAGCAGGCAAAAAGAAATGTCGAGATAAAACCGCGTATGACAATATGAGCGCACCCTGCGCGGCACAGTGCTGCCGGGCTTCAAGCACAGAGGACTGCGCAACAAAACGCGCCAGCGCCGCGTATTGTTATCAACGTATTATCGCAATTTAGCAATACCGTCACTGTCCCGCTGTCTGTCTGCACACTTGCCGTGAGCCGCTTGCCACGCCTTTCTCGGGCGCGTCAAGGGCGTGCCTCCTTTTTCGGGCATTATCTTTCTATCCTCCGCCGAATGCGAACAGGGCACATGCGGTGCATTCTTGCACCTATACTTTCCCTCAATCGAATACTTTGAAATACAACAAATAAAATAACCAACATTTTACTTCTTAAAGTATCGTTTTTTTTTGTTTTGAATGCTGTAAATTTGTGATGACAAACGGACATATAATGAATTATTAAATTTTGTACTTTTTTGCCGCGAGTGGCGACAGTGAGGCGAAAGCTTACAAGCGGATACATTCTAGAGGGTCACACGCACGAGGGAGTTCATGCGGTGAGCAGTCGCCAGGGGCGCTGCAGTGCTATGTTCAATAAAGTCAGTCATGACAACGATCTGCCCATTCCCTGTCTAATAGGGGAATGGCAACGCAGCGCTGCGGCATGGCTGTTCACCGCAGGTGCTTCACTGCGGCGGCTATTAAGGCCGCCGCTTTACCAACTGAAACGACACTTTAGCCATAGAGACAGGAGCAACGGCTGTTGCTGCAAAATGGCTGTGCGGTATTCTGGGTCCGTAGTGACGCAGCACAATGAAAATGCACCAGTTTATCTGCGTGCGCGAAGTCTCCGCGATGCATTGCGAACACGAGCGTCCTGCCCAGCGACACAGTTCGTCGCTTGTCACCGCTTTCCCATTGAAGGTGCCTCCGTGCGCATGTGCGCAAAATTTGAGTGTGTTGTTCACTCCAATGTGCTTGCCGATTGCCTCTGCTGCTGAGCTAACAGCGATCGCAGATGGATATCGTAACGACAGCGCAGCAATCGCATTTTGGTGGATGAGGGCTCTTGTGTGCAGTTAGGAAATTAGACTTCGAGCGCAGGAAGGTGTTGCAATTGTCTAGTGTGCCGTGCTTGTGATGACAAAATGCCATTGCACTGGGTGTGTTTGCGCTGACCGCTGACCGTGTTTGCTGCACTATATCACTGACAGAGCAGCCATCTCAAATGACAGCTGCGATACGTAGTCGTTGGAAAACACTACGCACTGCTCAAGATCGTCGTCCACCACTGCGCATCGACGCCTTGCAAGCAGCTACAGTGACGTGCGGATAATTATTTGCTGTGCGCTACGTAGCCACAACGCAGGCAATGAACCGTGTTGTGGGGTCATCACAGCCCAAGAAGACATATGCATAAGGCAGCGAAAGTCGACGCTTTTTTTTTTTTATAGTAGTGCTGAGTACATCACCGATGACAGTGCGTTGAGCGTGTTTTATTTCGCCGGTCAAGATTGTTAATGCCTCTCAGTTCCGCACCACGTCGCTGTTGTCGAAAAATAAGTTGGGCGTGGCCCAACCGTGGTGGGCGCGCACAAGAGTTACATGCCTCGCTCGGGGCGTGACCTATGGTTTTGATTGACACGCGAACTCGGGCCAAACTCGTACATCGCGAAACCCCCCTCGAGTTAAACTCGGGAGCATGGCGGCGGCAGCAGCAGCCTGTGTCATCGCATCCAGCGGCGGCAAGCGTCAATATGACCATCTGGACCCGTTCAGCTACATGACCGACGTAGAGTTTCAGCGTCGTTTTTGCCTTTCCAAAACGTCAGTGCGCTGGCTGTGTGACGAGTTAGGCGAGCGCCCTTGTCTGCGGAGACTGCGTGGCGGGCATATTATGCTTTCCGAGCACAGACTGATGTGACTAGGCTGCGGAGGAAAAGTTCTTGCGATCGCTTCGGCTCTCTCCTGTTTCAAGCGCTGCTCGTCCACCGCGCCCTAGCCCCAGGCCAGGTCCGGCGTCGTCATCGGAGTACTGGGGCACCTATGAGCACCTGGGGTTCAACCCGGGCCAACCAACCTGCGTAGGCGAAGTGGTCACATTATATTGGAAGACTCAGAATGGAAGCCGGGCTGCCTTCCGATGCAACAGGTGCCGAAATCAGTTTTCGCAGTTACACGGTAAAGCTGCACTGCACGGTCAGAGAGGCGAAGGACGTTACTTCGCCAACACGGACCGCCTCGGCCATCCGAACGACCACCTCTCCAGGCGGCAAATGATTTGGCTCACGTACTGCGTGAGCAAAAGCGTAGACATATGGCTGTTGAAGGAGATGACCGGCGACTTGTTTCCTCTATAGGAGCACACCGTCGCCGACAGGACGAACTACCCCCGTAAGGTTGCGAGGGACGAGCTGCTGGCGCGACCTCCATTTGGTACCCCGTGTAGATAGCGCAAATTGATGAGTGCCTTCTTCGCGGCGAGAAAAAGTATACAATCGAGGCCGCCTAATGATGGGCGACAACTTTCCGCCAGCCGCCAAAATTACGGTGGTGTTAAAGTTGGGGGCCCATGGGTCTTCGGCATGTTCTGCGCGACCAGAGGGGTGTTGCGACTTTCAAAGTCTACCGACGAAAGGCGGCAACTCTAGGCGCCATTATTGCAGCCAATGTTCAACCGGGGACCATTATTCATAGTGACGAATTGGCCGCATACAAATGTATCCCAAATTTAGTGGATGCTAACGGGGCCTCAATCTGCATTGGTAGACAGTCAACCAAAGCGTGCACTTTGTGGACCCCATCACGGGCGTTCACACGCAAAAAAAGAAAGTTATTGTCAAAAAGTGGAGCGCTCCCTCCTCCGCGATGGGTACAGGGTAACTGCACCGATGCTGGAGTCCCACCTGGGATGCATGTGGTGGCAGTCAACATCCACGTGCGCTGCAAATACCCTTTCGTGCGTTTGTTAGAAGCCACGGATCGCTCGGGCTAGCCACTACAAAGACTCTTTCCTGCGGTTGTTACAAGCCATCGCTCGACGCTTGCCAGTATGGAGGTGTATCGCAAAGTAAAAGAAAATAAAGCGTAGTTTTCTGACCCTTGTATGTGTGCTTTCCGGCATTCCTGTGTGCTTACACGGTAAGCGCGCGGCAAACAACTTATGCGCTAGCCGACGCTCACTTCGTCGTGTAGCTGGATGCGCGCGCTACTCGCAGCTTTTCTTTAGCATGAGCAACGAGCGATCTGTTAAAAGCCCAGTGTGAAAACCAGGCGCACACCAATCTCTGCTCGGAAATGGGAGCGCAAGCACGTAGCGAGCCGCACCAATCCAATCTAGAGCAAAGGAGCAACGAGCGATCTGTTGGAACCCAGTGAGAAAAGCAAGCGCACACCAATCGGTGCTCGGAAATGCTAGAGCAAGCACGTATCGAGCCGTGCCAATCGAATCCAGAAAAAAAAGAGGGGGGCGAGCGTCCCCTCGTGGCATAACGCGAAACGTATTTAAATATAAATTAGTCTAATACACATTCCGTGTACATCGCGGAAACATTAAAATGCTTACAACCCACGTTAATGTGACTAATATTATTGTACTAAATGAATTTATTTTATAACTTGCTTGTGCCTGTATTGCACTCGGTGGAACGACAAACAAGTGAAAGAAGGCACGACCATGCACCGACCGTATGATCACGTGAGCCCCAGTTTGTCGACCGCCCATATGGCAACGCCCAAGGGATAATAGCCACCCAGAGTGAATCTAGATAAACCAATGAAATTGGAGGTGTGCCGATGGACAAACTTCGTCTTGTTACCATTTGTTCTTTGATCTTGGGGCGTCGCCAAAGCTCGTGAAGATCCTGAGTTTCGCCAAACTCGGGGAATCCTGCATAGCACCCCAGCTTCGAATAAATCGACTGTTATTCCACCTTCTCTAGCAGCTTTTCCCCTGGTCATGTCTTACATAGCGCTTCTAACGTTATCGCTAGTTATAGAAGGAGCCTCTGTATAGTGTCCATCACTACTTCGAATGAAAGTAGCTTGACTGCTCTGGGTACTGCACAGGTCAGTATAGAATTCTAGCTTATCTTTCAGTGCATAAATTTTGCCTTGTCATATGCCGAGTTTTCTTCTCACTGATTTCATGCTGCGTCTATATTTTACTGCTTCTTCGATCTTTTCCACGTCATAATTTCGAATAGTCCTTACTTCCTTTTTCTTGATCAGTTTCGACAGTTCAGCGAATTCTATCTGATCTCTCTAGTTTGACAATTTCATGTATTGCCGTTTCTTTATTAGGTCCTTTGTTACTTGATAGAACTTACCTACTGGTTGCCTTGGTGCCTTACCTCCCACTTTAATTGCTGCTTCTGAGATCAGCCTAGTTACGGTTTCATTCATTATCTCTATGTTGTCTTCATGTTCCTGTTCTAAAGCTGCTTATTTGTTTTCGAGCACCAGCCTGAATTTGTCTGCTTTTACCCTTACTGCGTCTAGGTTGGCCTGTTTATTTAATTTTATTCTTTCTCTGTTCAAATTGAGACAAATCCTAGACATCACTAACCCAGGGGCACTGCACTTTACCCTCATTAATACTTCTACATCCTGCGCTACGCTGGGATTGATCGAGAGCATGAAATCTATTTCATTCCTCGTTTCTCCATTAGGGCTTTACCAGGTCCACTTCCTGTTGCTGCGCTTCCTGAAGAAGGTATTCTTTATTCGGAGCCTATTCCTTTCCGCGACTTCTACCAACATCTCTCCTATAGTGTTCCTAGAATCGATACCGTATTTGCCAATTTCTTGCTCACCAGCCTGCTTTTTCCCAACTTTGGCAATGAAATCGCCCATCACTACAGTATACTGACTATAGTAGTTGCATATATATGAATAGACTCAACAGCCCCCCAGTTTAATCCCTAAATATTAGATAATAACCTTGGACAGATTATTATCTAATAACCTCTCTAATAACCAACAGCCCACCAGTTTAATCCCTAAATATTAGATAATAACCTTAGAAGTCAACGGCGGCCGCTTCCAGGAAGCGGATTGGTCAACAGAGCGACAGCGACAGCTAGGACACCGATGTCAACTCTCAGCAGTGAGGAGCCTTCCGATGACGACTTCCAACTTGTGCAGAGCTCCAAAGCGAAGAGAAGGAACACTAGGACGTTTTCATCGTCAAGTACGCAAACAGTAAGATTAACGCAGAGGCCGGACGCCAATACGATCATATTTGTGCCCGTGTTTCCTACTGTTAACATGAAGCTACTCAACAGACAATCTGCGTCGATGTCACTAGAAGCCCTCGTGCACAACGAAATATCGAACATTTGAGTAAACATCCCAAAAAATCTACTAGCGGTTGATGTCCAGCACGCGGGTGCTCTCACCACTCTACGCAGCGTAACAGACCTTGATGACATTCAGGTGCGCTCCTACATCCCTCTGGGACCTGATGTAGTCACCGGCGTTATCTACGACGTAGACATGGCCATCCTTAACAACCACTTACCGATTCTTGTCAAGCCAGCTAATAACGAGGTCATTGTTGGTGTTACTCGGCTCGGCAGTTCACGCTGCGTGGAGATTGCATTCAATTATAAATATATACCCTCGCATGTTAAGGTGGGACACTTCAGACATGCCATGCGGCCTTTCATTCTGAAGCCTCTTCAATGCCGCAAATGCATGAAACTGGGACACGTGAGCAGCGTCTGTCAAAACCAGGCAGCATGCCCCCACTGCGCCGAGCCCCACGCTGCATATAAATGTGGCGACTGTAATGAAGTGTTCGAATTGCAGCGGGTCACATGAGGCTTCATCGAAGTATTGCCCATATATTAAGAAGGAAATGACCATCTTGGAAGAAATGGTGAGAGATCATTTATCTCATTGAGACGCCGCCGCTAAAATCAGGAGACGGCGTTCCCGTCATCGACGTTCTTCAAGGAAGGCTGTCGCCTCTACGACGCGCTTTCCAGTTCCTATGACATCACCTCCTCCTCTGCCGCCCAGACCATACAATGCGGAAAAAACCACGAAGGACAAGGCCACTGAGAAGACGACATCTGCCGAATTTTGGCCGGTCTACCAAAACAATAGAAAGCACCAACAGTTTCACAGCAAACTTCTGATGGACAACCCCCGGCGTCTACTGTCGGTGATTTGTCCGACCAGGATAGGCAAGTGACTTTAATGCTGCAGTCGCTAATTAATACAATCCGCGTGATCCTGAACAAGCTGCAGCCACCAGCAGCTCGAATTGCTCCGCAAATATTGGGTGCACTAAATCCAGTGCTTGCTAGCATCGTCTATGTACCATGGATCGACCAATATTCCCCTTCCGCACTGAAGTTAAAGGTGCGTAGATCTTCCAGTGGAATACCAGAGGTCTCAGGACCCACATAGCAGACTTTCCGCGATTCGTTTTCACAAATCGTTTCACCCATACAGGTCATTTAGAAACGAAATACATCGAATCCACTCAGGCTGTCTGGTTACGAACCTCTTGTCTTGTCCACATGCGGAGCATGCAGCAACGTAATCATCTACATCAGCACGGATTTTACGAATGTCGCTCACGCGGTAGAGCCTCATGACGACAACCAATATGTCCGCCCGCATGTCAAAAAGAAGACTGTGTAATTTACACTTATTGGAGCCTACATATCCCCAGCGGATCACTTTGACAGCAAAAGGCTCAAGAAAATATTGCTAATGACCAATGGCCCCTAGGTTATCACAGGTGACTTTAACGCGCATCACCAGCTAAGGGGAAGCACTAAAATTGATCCCAGAGGCAGCAGTCTTGCCTCCTTTGCTGCCGACCATGATATGGGCTGTGTGAATGATGGCAGCCCTACATTTCCGCGAGGCACAACCTATAGTAGCTGCTTAGACTTTTCTTTGGTGTCACGCCGATTCGCCTCGAACGTCCAATGGTTTACCGACATAGAGACACATGGAAGCGACCATATTCCTACATGCATAAAGATTAGTGGAGTTGAGCAATGCTCCTCTACTGTCTTGCGTACAGTTGAGTGGTCAAGGTTTAAGCACCATATGGATGACGCATGTCGGGAAGGCTTTTCACACAATAGAGAAGATTCAATCGCGGAAGCAATGAAAGCATTCATGCGCTCGCTGACAAGGTCAGTAAGGCGAACACACTTCGACACAGAACTGGAGACGCTGCGTGTGGCACGCCGACAGGCGGAAAGAAGGTAATGGCGCACGAAGTGCGTTCTAGATCTGAGGGCTTCACGACGCATACAAAAGATAGTCCAGCGTCGTATGGATAAATCGGAAGACAAGCGATGGAACTCTTTCTGTCAGACGCTTGATCCCCATAGATCGCTCTAGCACATATGGAGAACGGTTAGGGGTCTTCGCTCATGTCCGCATCAAACGAAGCCCTTTGCTGCTCTGGCCCTCTAACAACGCCACTCGCAGTTTGAGGAGGCTGAAAAGTTCTGTGAGCGAATTGCTGGGTCCGTGATCTTCCCTACTGACGCGGCACTGAATGACGTCCCTGAGGCACGTGTACCAGAAATGAACGTGTCATTCTCACTTGAAGAGCTCGACGTGCATTAGTACAGTATTTGAAGTGCACCGGTTTAGGAGACCGCCTATAGTTTCCGTGTACGTCGTCCCACGTGTACTCAGTACTCATTATCTCCTTTTTATTCCCCTTTCCCTTACCCCTAGTGCAGGGTAGCGAACCGGACGCTCTTCTTGTACACCTCCCTGCCTTTCCTCTCCTTGCTTTCTCTCTCTCACGACGCTGCGTTGGCGACCTGCAGGCGTTCTTCGTCACCAGGACCAGATGGCATCACGTACGCTGCCCTATATATGCAATCTTGGACATGACGCACGTAGAAGAGCTGCTCAACTACTACAACGAGTCTTGGCGAAATAGCGTCGTTCCTAAACAATGGAAATCGAGCGGCTTGATACCCATTCTGAAACCTGGAAGGTCTCCGCTTGATTTATCATCATATCGTCCGATTGCGCTTTCAAGATGCGTCGGCAAAGTGATGGAAAGAATGATTCTTGCTCGCTTAGAATGCTACCTCGAGCGATTCAACATCTATCCGGACGCATGGCTGGCTTTCGTCGAGGTCGCTCATCCATCGACAATGTTAATGACCTCGTTACCTGGGTCCAAGAACAAAAATATCCTCAAACGCCTACCAGTTGCACTTTTTCTCGATGTCAAAAGAGCATACGACACTTGAGGCTGTGGGAGTTGGTGGCCAGGTGTATCAATGGATTTGGGATTATTTGACTAAGAGGTGCTTTTTCTTACAGACTGAAGACGGCCCAACTTCGGAACATTACATCGGCCGTGGTGTGTCACAGGGTGTGCCGCAGGGTTGAGCCCTATATTGTTCAATCTCGTCTTGGTAGGACTTGTGGAGTATTTACCGCGGACAGTTCATGTCTCCATATACGCCAACGACATTTGCATCCGGGCCTCTGCGGTGACTCACCCTTAGGTGCGGGCCAGGCTTCAGCGGGCGGCAACCATGACGGCGTCTTATGTGCGAAAACAAGGCCTCAGTGTGTCTATACTGAAAAGTGTGCATTGGTTGGCATTACGCACAAACAAATGTCATTGTATCCCGTTTCGATCAACAGTCAAGCTGTGTCCTATGTTAAGACGCATCGCTTTCTGGGTGTCATCAACGACCGGAACCTCTCGTGAACCCCTCACTGCGTCTATCTGAAGAAGTTATTTGCTAATTCTCAGGTCTTCAAATTTCTCGGCGGGAAAAACTGGCGTACATCAGTCCATTCTATGTTGCAGCTGTGCAGGGTACTCTTCCTGGGACTCCTTCGTTACAGTCTGCCTTTTTTGTCAAATACATGCAAGACGAAGATTCGCGCTCTGGAGAGCATACAAGGTCAAGCCATACGCACGTGTTTAGGGCTGCCTCGATGCACCTCAACAACAGCAGCAATAGCCATCGCGAGAGACCGTGCGATCCAGACCGACATAGCTGTTGGCTCCCTCAGTGCACACATTCGTCATCTGTCAAGGATCTCCGACCATCACCTAGCTTCCCTACCAGCCGAGAGATCTCAAGCGACCTTTTCAAAAGTGATTAACGCTCATCAAGAGTGTATACCATCATCTTATATACCGGCGGCGAAGCCTTCATCTCCCCTGTGATGCCTGCGACAGCCTCAAGTGAATTTTATTATTCCCGGAATCACCAAGAAGGCCAATCATCCTTCTCCGGCTCTGAAGCAACTCACACTCCTATTACTGCACCAGACATATCATGACTGCATACATATACAGGGTGTTTCAGCGAACACTTTAAAAAATTCCTAAGGGTTGCCTGTGGAAGACAGCCAAATTCTTGTTCATGAGCTTGTCTACTCAGAGAGGCGGACATTACTTGCGCAAGAAATTGAAATGCATAATCGAATAATTAACAAAAATTCACTAATCAAGTTTTTAACTAATTACCTTATGGCCCATATTGCAATTTACAAATTGTAGCCGTGGAGTTCGCAAGGCGGATCCACTTGGAACAAATTCTCGGGATGACACCAGTTTCGAGATATTAATTCCCGAACTTCGCGAAAAAATGCAGTTAGTTTCTAACAAAACGTCGCTTTATGCATTAAAGCACAAAATTAACTGGAACGCCAATGCATTTCACCGCAAAGTTAGGGAATTAATATCTCGAAACTGGTGTTGACCCGAGAATTCGCGCCAAGCGAATCCGTATTGCGAACTTCACGGCTACAATTTGTCAATTGCAATATGGGCCATCACGTAATTAGTTAAAAACTTAATTAGTCAAATTTTGTTATTTAGCCGATTATGCATCTCAATTTTTTTTGCAAGTAATGTCCGCCTTTTCGAGTAGACCAGCTCATTAACTAGAATTGGGCTATACGCCACACGCAACCTTAAATAAATTTTGAAAGTGTTCGCTGAAACACCGTGCATATACCGACGGTTCGACCTCACCTACCAGCTCAACTGCCGCATTCGTCGTTCCAGCCAAGCAAGTTGCAGTTAAATTAAAATTGGCACATATGACTGTATTTACGTCGGCAGAACTTGCAGCCCTCCATGCAGCTGTGAGCTACGTCACCGAAGAGCCGGCACAGAAATGGGTCATATCTTGTGACTCTAAGGCAGCTCTTCACAGGTATCAAGTCCGCCTTACATCACAGAACTTACGAGCAGATGACATCCGATATCAGGGAAGTGCACCACCATGTTCGGGAAACAGGGCACAGCATAGTCTTCCAGTGGATTCCTGCTCACTGTGGCATCGTCGGCAATGGCATTGCTGACAGGGCTGCCCGGTCTGCCCACGAAGACACCCAGACGCGTCCAATACCTTTGGCGAGGACGGACACTGCCAGGAAACTTCATCTGCTTACATGCAAAAAGTCACAAGCTTCCTGGAGTTCAAGTGTCTTCAATTGCGGATTGTATAAGTTGGACCCCTTGCTACGGCTACACCTGCCATCTAGCTTTTCCCGCGGCGAAACAACCTTGCTGTGCCGCTTTTGGCTGGGAGTGGCGTTCACGAATGCTTACTCATATCGTATGGGAATGGGCGAGAGCCCGATGTGCAGCTCCTGTGGGTGCGAGGAAACCATCAAGCAGGTATAGTGTACCTGTCCTCGCTATGACGTGCAACACCTCTCTCTCAGGACAACTTTAAACCGACTGGACTCGAGAGCGTTCTCTGAGTCAAAGATACTCGGACCGTGGCTACACCCGTCACTGGCACAAAAAGCTGTTCGGCCACTAGTACACTACTTGAAGTGCACCGGTTTAAGAGACCGCTTATAGTGTCCCTGTACATCGTCCCATGTGTACTCAGTACTCACTCTCCCCTTCTTTTCCTATTTCTATTCCCCTTTTTCCTTACCCTTGTTGTAGGGTAGCAAACCGGACGCTCGTCTGGTTGACCCCCTGCCTTTCCTCTCCGTGCTCTCTCTCTAGAAGTACAGTTTATTAATCTTAATTTTTCATTAAATAATACATTTTGCATTGCCGATGTGGTTGTCCGCACCATTTCCCGTACTGCTCACGAAAATGAACCTCACATGGAGGGGTAGGAAGAAAGAGAAAGACAGAAGGCAGGGAGGCTAACCAGGATAATGCCCGGTTGGCTACCCTACATCGGGGGAATGGGAAAGAAGAACACAAAGATTACAGGAAGAGCGAGGAGGGAAGGAAAGAAGGAAGTTAGCGGTAATTCGCTGCCGCGTGTGGTATCGCACTATTAGCCAAAGACGTTCACATGTAAGTCACATGGAAGCTGTAAATAAAGTGAAAGCGGCGGGGTGGTTATGAAGCCTGCTCTCCTTCGCGCGTTCTACAGCAAGTTAGAAAGGGGGCACTAAACTACATTCCAAAGATAGTCTAGACTTCACTAGCACGTAACCTTACTGAAGTGTAATGACGCTGTTCAACAAAAACGAAAAAGATGCGACAGACAAGAGCGTTTAGCTCCGTTATGAAACATAAAAATGTAAGCAGAAAATATAAACATACTTTCACTTCAAAAACCCACCATTCCATCTTGTCTTTCAACTTGGTTTTACTTCATCTTCGCCTTTAGGTACTCGGCAGTTCTCTACCCTTCGTACAGTCATACAAAAAAATAGTGATAAAGGTCCCTGCTAAAAAAGAACGTTTAGCATTTTTAACGAACACAAAGCTATTAATGACAACAGGTTGAATAAAGCAACCCTCAAGGGAACTAATTGAGCATTCCACCTCTTCGGTTTCTCGCTTTTTGGTTATTGCCTGGTTACTGGTGACTTGTTCGTTGGTAGGCTACATTGCACTCATAGATGAGACTTCCTCATTAAAGCAAGCGTTAAACCTGCTGTACCTAAAAGTTCCTTCCACTTCGAAAGACTTAACTTATTATTTTTAAAGCTTTCTTTTTCGTCACAGGAAAGAATCATGCCGAGTGAACAGTTAGTCTCAGGCGAAGCGAAATGCTCAGTTGTAAGCTACTAGTTTTGAGATTAGTTCTTTTTTGTTCGCCCTCTCTACGCGCGTGTAAACACTCGAATGGGCTTCAGCAATGCAAACAAAAATTCTTTGTTAATTACACTACAACGGACCTAGCAGCCTGCACCATGGCTTATTGCGGCATCTTTGTTTACCAGCACTTTATTTCTAAAGCCCGCAACCACATGCTTACTCCATATTCAAACGGGGAGATTAGAAGGCCTACGCATAAAACCGATGTTTCAACTTTCACGTTTGGAGCAGTTTCGCAAGGCCATCCATGCTTACCACTTGGACCACTTTCTTCACCATTTCCTTGCCCCATCAGCATTACAGATCGTGTGAACTTTTGTTTTTTCGCACGTATTTTTCGCCTGGCCAGCTTTACAAATTAACTTCCACGCAATCAACCTCATTTTACCGCTTGCTTGCGAAACCACGCGTTTAAATGCTTCCGTTCTTCCTCGCGTGGAAATGCAGTTAATCCTTTCGCGGCAGCAGAAGAAAGCACCGGCTTCACCGGTTGGCCCCTCCGCCGAAAAACAACGCCAGTAGAACTCACGGTTTCCGAGCTTTTAAGCGAGGCTTTGCGCAAACTTTGCTGAGCATTATTGCGTATGTCAGGCAGTTTTCAGCGATGGTGGTGTGCTGCGGTGAATCTTAAGATGACTCCAGTAGTTTAGTGGAAAGCGAGAGAACATCTCGAAGGCTATTGGCGAGCGCCTTCGTGCTGTATTTTTAAGGGTTCACTTAGGGACGGCTTTTGGTCGGGTGTAGCTTGGCGCACCATCATAGCCCTTGCTGTATCCTTAGTGATTCATGGAACTGTGTAGAACTAGGCCTAGATGTTGTCTTTATGCGACAATATTTGCTTCGCATCCGATGCGCGGGCTCCCAGATTGAGATATGTGCAATATACCTGAGACTGTGCATCACATACTTGTTGCCTATCCCAAATATCACCGTGAACTGCAGGCATTTACCTCTTCGTTATCGCCAGGTAATATTAGGCCATTTAGTGAAAACGTTTTACTGGGCCCTAGGCCAGATATAATATCAAGAAAGCGAGCGAGCAAGGCTTTCTTACAATTTTTAAGTAACACCGGCCTAGATTCAAGGCTGCGAACGCACGCTTTGGACACGATCGTGCATAAATTCGCACCCTACAGCCTATTCTTATCATCACTCCTCATACCTTTCTTTTTATAGTCTTCCCCTCCCATCTGAGCAGAGAAACAGGCCACAGGTTATTACATCAGGCCGACCTATCCGCGTTTCCTTAGTAAATTCTCTGATCCTCCTTATACTGCTCGCAGTAGTGTTGAGCAACCTACTGTTACTTACATACGTCACTACCCATTTGCGGGCCTGTATTGCAACCCGGTAATGGGTGTGCTTCAGCAAATTCTGTTTCCATGTTTGTCGAAAAAGAAGCCAGAAATAGTTTAAAATGAGCGGCCCGGACTGGCGCGTCACCTAACCTTTGTTACCGGGCGGCTTTACTCCACCAACACGAAGTTGCTGACTTCGTTGTCTGACAGCTGCTGGCTGGCGTCTTTGCAGCTTGCGTACTTTGTTTTTACAGCGTAAGCTGCCACGGGCTCATTCCAATAGCCGTTTCGGTTCGCGATGATGCCGCCGCCGCCAGTGTACGGCGCCGTCACCGCTATCGCCGGAAATAAGAAAAAAATCACATCATCTCACCCTACGGGAAACCATGGTGGGATGCGAATGCGCATCGACTTTCCGTTTCGTTTCACTTGGCAACAGAACCCAATGAAAGTTAGAGTGAGAGATTGTATTGAGAAGAGACGTTTGCATGGGGTTGTTGCGTCTTTATTTAGAGATCGTACGTGATTCCTAGCGTCGGTGCGCGCGGTATCTTGAAGACGATCCCGAAGTTCGGGGTCCGCTTGCCGACGCTGACGTTTTTACGTTCGGCTTCCCGAGCCTTCCTCTGCTCCGCGGCGGTGGCGCTACTGCTGCAACTAGCACCGACGTTGACGTTGTTCGTGGCGTGTCGCACATCGTTGCACAGAGAGAGAATGACGGAAGCACAGCGAGCGCGCGCTTTATACTGCGCCGCGACACTTGCGCCGCCTACCGGCGTATCCTTAGAGAGAGAGGGAGAGGGTTATATGCAATGATTTGCTGCGCCGGACCTGTGGCAGAGAGAGGGGGAGGAGAGCGGACACCTGCGCAGGAGAGAATTGAGAGTTGCGCATGCGCAGTATGGGTGCGGACACCGCAGAACGGACACTGCCCCGAGCTTAAGATGCTCTCGCATCTAAAAAGAACCCGATTCCCGCCGGGATCGAGCCCGCGCCCGCTGCGTGGGAGCCAGATACTCTACCGTTGAGCCATTCAAGCGCTTGCTATTGGGCAGGGGAAGAATGCCCTATTGACCCTTTTCGCGGCGATCCCGTGGACGCAGCCATGTTTGATCACGTGGTGACGCGTCCATTTCTTGCCTCAAGTGCCTCCGTTGCCTCCTTGTTTACAATGGAAGTGTATGACGCCGGAGCGGCTTAGAAAACCTCTGTTTTCGTAGATATCGTAGACGGTCACTAGGTGGACGACAGGAAGCTTTGGCCTCAGTTTCAGAGAACATGCAAAAGCGATTTCGGTGCTGATTAAGCTATGTCCAAACGGCGCGAGCAGCGTATATGGTGCTTGTTCTAAAAGCGGGGCTAAATATGTATTTCAAGCTATCCAAGCTTTCCGATTATGAATTCAGTCAGGATTAGTGTGTTTTGCTCTTTGTTCTTTATTCGGCAAACATTTTGAAGCAGCGGCTTGTGAGTTTCTCATTTAGTGGAGTTCCTCGGTGCGGCCAGCTATTTGATTATTTTCTGCCTAATCGCTCGCGGGTGTGCTCAGTTCCGATAGATTTGCTCTTGCTGCGCAGAAGGCTTGAAACGTAGCTGTTTTGTACATTGGGTACCTTGTAGCAAGTATATATTACAGCTAGTAACTCGCTTACTCTTGTGGACCATCACGGAACATTCAGCTTCGACCAATCGTGCGCCATAGGTGTAGTCCGTCATTTATTGTGCGCAATACAGCGCACATATATTCAAGTGTGCGCCCATTCACTTATTATTGATACGTCGGCGATAGAGTGGGCGTAAGTTTTCCTGCCATTTGGGACAGATGTGTATAAATAACGTGCACGAAACTTACCATGACAGAAAGCGGCGCTACTCCCTTTGTCATTGGTGTTCAACGAGTGGTACTCACTCTTGCCGACGTTCTGGGGATGAAGCCCTTTCTTTGAAGGTTAGCGATACAAGGCTGGCGGATGAGAAAATTTCTGTATCCTCGAGGAAAGCCATACATCACGAAGTGCCGGTAACACGTTCGGACAGTTGCAGCAGCGGTCCGCAAACTCGGCCACACAGAGATTCATTCTATTCCTTAACATGCCAGTCACTATTTTTGAAGCCAACTACTGCACACGTCTTCAATCCACATGATTCAATCTAGCATGATTGGAGCACAGTGTTAGCGAAAACTCAGTTGCATTTCCGACAGCTGATCGCACAGAAGCAATGTAGAAGCGGTAATGGTTTCGTATTCGTGCGCGGTCGCTGAGGAGACGCATGGCGCACCGCCGTGAGCGCCATCTCGTTTCTCTAAAACAAACTGCTCCGCGAAAAGGGTCAATAAGGCAAGCTCGCAGGGGCAGACGACCCGAGCCTCCGCCAGTATGGTGGCGCCATCTAGGTAAGGCGCCTGCAAACGCAGCATGCGCCGGCGCAGGCGCAGACGACGAGATGCGATTCAGACAAGGCGCGCAATCAACGCGATCCCGAGCTGCCCGAACTGCCGAGCCTCCGCCACTATGGTGGCGCCATCTAGTTAAGGTGCCTGCAAACGCATCGTGCTCGACATGTAAGTTGCAGTTGTAAGACTTGATCGGGCTCAGCAGACTGCTGTGCAGAGCGCATTACAAGCCGCATCTCGCCGTCGACGCCAAGCGGACAGTTCAGATCGTTCTCGTCAAAACGAGGCGAAGAGACGGCCGCGAAGGCCCTGTTGTGCGTGGTGCCCAAATTGGAGCTACTCTTGAGCCGCTCCACTAGCTTAGGCTGTGACTGTGCTGCATGCGCCGCGCAGGCCTGTGACTTTTTTTATCATGTTTTTGAGTTGTTTGCTCAAACAGATAATACGGAGGACTGGCCAACGTAACATTGGCCTGACATGCCTTTAGCTGATATATTGCACACAAGCTTCCAGAAACTGTGCAACTGCTTGTGCGAAAACACAATGCCTGCTTGAGAACAACAGCCCTCCAGCCGGCCAATAGCGCAAGGGCAAACAATGCGCTGCAAATTGGCACAAGAAATTTGCCGCGGCTAAACGCAAATACGTTACGACACAATCGAATGCTTCTTTTTTACATTTACGTTTACAAAGTAGCCTTCCTTTACGGGTATATCGCTTCCTGGCATTGTTCACGGCAACGACGGGAGATTCGGGACGGCCAGAAAGGGTCGCTCGCGGGCATATGAGCAACTCGCGTATACTACGCTTTCCTCGCAGTAAAAAAAAGAAAAAGACAAATAAAAACCGGCGCACTTTGAAAGGTGCAGCGGGCGGCTCCACAAAAAGCTTCCGGTGTGTGGAACGGCCAGATCGATAAACAGTAAAGCAGCACCCGTCCTTTTCCCGGCTAACTAGGCAACGGCACGCCATTTCATTTCATGCTGAATTTCTGTTTTCTGCTTCAGAAGGAGAAAACGAAATAGAATGGCGTGTACGGGGAGGAAGGGGTGGGGGGCCCATGATGCGTTAGAGACCGTTTCGAGGAAACAGGGCGCCCCACGTCTGGGTAGCATACGGAAGAGAAAATGAAATCATAACTGAGGAGCAGGAACCAAAGTGCCGATTGAGGGTTTCGAAGGCGCTTTGTGGTCGACCAAGATAAGACAGTCTACAAACAAGCAAGTGAAAAGGTGGGGGCGGGACTGAGGGAAAGGAACTTACTCTTTTCCGATTGTAAAACCGGCTGTAATTGAAGACTCGATTCGACAGTCTCTGGGCAGTAGCGATTGCAATGAAACGAACGAATTTGCCTCTCCTTCACAACTCTCCGGCGTAGAAACAAAGCGGCGGGGTAAAATGGCTCAACTGCTGGCGACACGAAATCTGGCAGGCAACAAGCGCTGCTGCGGGGGAAACAAAGTGCACCGAAAAATACACTGAAGCACCAAGGGAGAGAAAAGATGAATGTTGCTTTCTATGTGCGCATCATTGTCGGTATGCTTACGCACTTACACTGGTGAGACAAGAAAACTAATTTCTTTTATATGTATGACAGGCAGGGGGACAGTTTCCCGAAAAAAAAATTATGTATACATGCACGTGTGTATGTACAGGTACACACGTACAAACGAAAAAAAAATTAGGCAAGAGGATAAAAAGCAACCGCACAGATGGAACACTGCTTTTTCACCAAATAAAAACAAGCAGAAAAAAAAACTGATGCCATTTTGCAGCATTAAGACAGCAACGACATTAACGGTTTATCGTAATCAGTAATAATAAAGGGAACAACGGTGAATTTTAAACTCAGTTGCCGTTGATAAGAGCAGCATCAAAGTTAGTGAAAATTCTGCGATGGAAAGAAACATGAAAAATGACACCGGCGCGTTTTTAGTGTGTTCCAGAAGAGATGAAGTGACAACCAAAATAAACAAAAGGCTAAGCAAGGCTATTGAATAAACCTTTATGGTCAGGTGTGCTTAAAATTGCAAGAGATATTGCTTCTTTTGTGAGAAATATAATTGTCGCAAGCTGTGTCACCCCTGCACGACGCTTTCGTTAATCCCTTAATAACCCTAAGTGCATGTGTACCATCAACAATTCGGAAATTAACATATTTATTTGGTGATCTGAAGCACTTGCTTAAAGTTGTAATTTTAATCTCTCTCTTACCCGGCGTTTCCTGGAGATTAAGTTTATCGGAAGTATCACAACTTATTTAGTTATTTTTTGTGACAGTTATGGCTGTCACGAAAGATATTTAAAACTTTATCCCTGAGCGCTTTCCGGCCCATGTCCTGAAACTTTCCACGCAACAAATTACCAGAAAATTGCCGAGCATTGACAGAGAAGAAGAGAAAGAGAGGGAAATTCCGAGGGAATAACCAAACGCGAATGCCCGATTATTTTACACTGGAGTGCGTAATTAAGATTATAATTGGCTGAGCGTCAAAACACAACCATACAATGAAACAGTGACAGGACGAGTGCGAACTATGCCGACCGAGTTTATTGCCTGCATCGCGTCAGAATTTCTGCATCGGCACACTTTGTAGCGCGTGTGAACCGCCAGAAGACAAAACAACACGTAAATAAGAATCAGCAGCTTGATCGAGACGTCACTCACGCATGCACTTCCTCTTTTAATATGCGATAAGCCTCCATTAGTTCTCGTGCGCCCTTACTGTTATTTTGTTGTCTCGCATCTTAATCGCTGAGTAACGTCATAAACGTGTTCTCATGAAAAGGTGCACATTGTTCTGTATTATGTCGGTGAGCACGACGAGGTAACGCCTAGTCTGTTTCAAAGCACGAAAAGAATGCGTGAATACGTGTGACTTGCTTTCTTTTCAAAGTTCGCTTTACCACGAACCAATGATTGGAGCTGCGCTTGCGAAACAATAATGAAAAGTGCATAAACATATGGATGTCGATGCGACAACTTGGAAATGGCGGATTCTAGATTCTAGTTCTAGTTCCCCTGCATTGTGACAGACGTGTGTTGCGCACCGAATAGAAGCACTGAAAAAACAGGTAATGTATTATTGTTTCACCTGTACTAGATTCCCACGAAAGTGCGCAATATGCAGGTAGGTCCATGAAAGTAAAGTTTTGCCGTTTTTGTTCTTCAGCACCTTAACTACTAGTATCGTCAAAAAGGACCACAAATATAAGATAGGCCCTTGCACATTACAATAACACTGCTACGAAGGTTCCCACGACAATTCAGTGTGGTAATAAGCGCACGCCAACAATTCCTCCGTGATGCACAAGACAGCTGAAACTGAGCAGACAGCGCTAATCTTCACAGCTATCGGACACAAAGAGAAGAAGCTGGGATCCTCACACTTACTATCTTCCGTCTGCTTTGCACATAAAAGAAAGAAAAAAAGGAGTGCGAAATCGTTTGCACTCAGGCGTACCGTTGCTCCCGTCCAGGAGCCTTTCTTTAATTACAGCGCAGTCGTTATTGCCACCGAGACGACCCTCGCAGAGTGCCGGCAAAGCGTCAGCACGGGAAGGCGAAAACGAAAATAGGAGCGGGACAACAGGCATTCCCGCAGCACCTTCCGCAGTCTAGGCTTAACAGCTCGGAAGAGCTGCACCTTGTCGTCGCTACACCGGCAGCGGAAAAGAACTCGGCGTGGTGTCGGCACACGCGAGGCAGTCAACCGTGTGACTAGAAGGCGTCGCGAAAGCTAACGCGTCTTGCCTTTTGCTGCAGGAGGCGGGCGTGAATCGAGGAGCGAAGACATATAGCGGCGAAAGTCGTTGCGGAAAAAAGAAGTGTGGTGGCCGAAGGACCACAGGTCTCTCGCGGAGGAGTGGACGAGAGAGAGAAGCCGGGACAAAGGCGAAGACGGAGTACTTGCAAGGCAAGACGTAGTGCCGCTGCAAATGCCAGATAGGGTTGAGCAGAGGGCTAACCTTATCTGTGCTCGAAACTACGTCGTGAGCCGGCGCGCTGATTTCAGAGTTTTGCGTAAGCGCGTTGTAGTTCAGCCAAAATGCATTTCTTGTGGTTACCTCTTAGTACGACGCCCACTGTAACTACAAGAAACGGAGCTGTACGGGTAGCATTCCTATCTTTCTGATTACATTTGAAGACCAATCTCAAGGAAACCGCGCGAGCTGTCACAGATGCTAACTTCGTGACCCTGCTGCGCGTGGAGCATGCCAAACGCTTTTCTTCGGAATCATGCTCCGGATCTGTAATCTGTACTACTCCATCAGCGTATACTACACTTTTCAGAAAAAAAGATTAACTTGATGTCCACTCCCATTTCAATCTTTTTATGCCTGTAAATAGCATTAATGTCCCCGTTGGACGGCCATGGAACCAATTAAGTTTTCTTGCGTTCAATCTAAAGTTTGAATTCTAGTGTCTATTTCTAGCAGATCTTTGATTTTGGGCTCGATATTGGCTTTTTATGAAACTATAGGTGAAATTCAAGAACAGAAACAGAAGTGTAAGCACCAATAGAATGTGGTTGCTTCGCATCAAATACAGTAACCAAAGTGCCGTAATGAACGTCTGCTAGGCGTCAAAAGTAATATTACGATATATAATTTCCTCGCATTTATTGCGAAATCCTTACTTTCATTACGACGCCTTTGCATATATAATATTCCCAAAGGATTGGTAAAATTTAGATCAACGTATAGTGTATCAATTCTGCGTCCGGTATTGAACCTAATACAAGCAGTTTACAAAATGTTTAATTCTGTTTTATTGCCCCTTGTTCTAAATTTTAAAATTTAGGATTGGAGTTTATTAGGGATCTATCCTGTTTCGCGTCCTGTAAGAAAATTGGGGCCATAAACAGATACCTTGATCCTAACAGCCGCTATAGCTTCACATTTATTAATGCATTAACATTAGGACTGTCAAAGCGAAGAAATAGGTGTGTAAAGTCTATGAAGCCAGTCTCATGGTTATATATATATATATATATATATATATATATATATATACTCTATTTATTTGTTGGTTTCTTATGATATGATTAATAAAGATCGGGCCTCTCGATTCTCTTTCTTCTCGCTCACACACACCCATATATATAAACGGCACCTGTGGTAGCTCAATTGGTAAGAGCATCATACGCGTAATGCGAAGACGTGGGCTGGTGCCCCACCTGCCGCCAGTTGTTTTCTCATCCACTTTCATTTGCATTAATTACCATTTCTCGAATTTAATTAACAAGTACAAGTAATTTCTTCTCGTCTATATATATATATATATATATATATATATTAACTGAATTTTTCAATGGGCCAAGCGTATTTAGAAACATGAGAAGCACAACTTCGTGGTTATCTATAGGTTTATTTATCCCACAGTTTCGGTCGGTGGACCGACCTTTTTCAAGGAATACAGAAATTCTCGCAACCGTCTTTTTATATCGTCAGGTCGAGAAAGAACACGCAAAAATTTGAGAAAAGACAGAGAAAGAGAAAAAAAATCACCGCATATCCACGAAGTGAATGATGATGAGTGGGCGAAGAACCGGGGGATCATTCGGGTAAACCACAGCTAGGGACGAGAGAGAAAGAGAGCGCTCGTCGGGAACGTACGCCCTTGTGCAATGCAGCGCCCCTAGCTAGGGACGAGAAAGAGAGCTCGCGTCGGGAACGAACGCCCTTGTGCACCGCAGCGCCCCTAGCTACGGACGAGAGCGCTGTCTCCGCGCTGTCAAGGAACCCACGCCGTCACTGACGATATTTTCTTGCCGCCCCAGTCGATGAAGAGAGGGCCCATTGATACCCCTGCTGTAGACGCTGGAAGGCTTGATGTCCTTGTGGAGCCGGTCCCTCTCAACTGCGCCAAGAAAAATCGGCTCGTGCCGCGTTGCGCCCTTTCTATTACCGGTTGGCGATCCTCATTATGGGTGTTGAATTGTTATAGTGAGCATGTCGTGCTACCCAGTGGTATGCGGCTTGCCCTCTTCGAACAAAATGGGAGCAGGTGTTGTATTGCAGCTTTAAGCGACGAGACAGTAGACCACGTTGCGGTCACTCGCCCTACAGAGGCCAAGTGTCTGAGTATGGTCAACAAGTCGTTGCCATGAGAGAAGCGCCGAGCCTTGGTCCAGGTTCCGGCCAAGCATGCCGCAGTCTTTGATTTTGCGCAGAGCGATGAACAATTTAATGTGCCAGCGTCACGTACCCGTCACGTGATTGACACGGGATCCGGTCATCCTGTCCGGCAGAAACCGTACCGCGTCTCACCCGCAGAGCGCAAAATCATTGCTCAACAGGTGGAAGAAATGCTAAAGAAGAAAGCCATTCAGGAGTCATGCAGCCCTTGGGCGGCACCTGTGATCCTTGTAAGGAAGAAATATGGTTCTTCGAGATTCTGTGTGGATTACCGACGTCTCAACTCTATCACTAAAAAGGATGTATACCCTCTTCCCAGGATCGATGACGTAATTGACTGCTTGCATTCTGCCTCCTATTTCTGCTCCGTGGATCTAAGGTCCGGTTATTGGCAAATTCCTATGCATTTGGATGACAACGAGAAAACGACCTTTGTAACCCCAGACGGTCTGTTTGAATTCAATATAATGCCGTTTGGCTTGTGTGACGCCCCGCCACGCTTGAGCGCTTCATGAATACTATTCTGCGTGGATTGAAGTGGGAAATTTGTCTATGTTATCTTGATGACGTTGTAATTTTTTGGCCGTACATTTGACGAGTACAATCGCCATCTTGACATCGTTCTTACATCACTTGAGACAGCTTCGCTCACCTTGAATTCTAAGAAGTGTCACTTCGGCAACCATGAGACTCTGGTTCTTGGTCATCTTGTCGACAAGCATGGCGTTCGGCCTGACCCTCAAAAGGTCGCTGCAGTTAGCAGCTTCAAACAACCGCAGTCACTACGAGAGTTGCGAAGTTTCTTGGGCTTGTGCTCGTACTTCCGTCGCTTCGTGCCTAAATTTGCCGACCTGGCTTACCCCCTGACATGTCTACTCAACAAGGACGTGCCTTATAGACAGCAGAATGCAAGTCATCCTTTAAGCAGCTCAAGTTTGTACTGACTCCAGGGCCCGTACTTTGCCACTATGACCCATCTGCTGCAACCGAAGTACATACCGACACCAGTGGTGTAGGCCTCGGCGCTGTCTTGGTTCAACAGCGTGACACCATAGCACACGTGGTTGCCTATGCCAGTCGTTGTTTACTTAAACCTGAGCGCAACTACACGGTGACGGAGCAAGAATGGCTCGCGGTCGCCTTCACCGTCCTCAAGTTTCGCCCGTATATCTATGGACGCCGATTCACAATTGTCACCGACCACCACTCGTTATGTTGGCTCACCGGACTACGCGACCCATCCGGCCGTCTTGCACATTGGGCCATACGATTACAAGAAATAAATGTTGTCGCAGTTTCACCCGAAAGGCGAAGCACCAATTGCGATAGCAAATTATTAGAGAGCTATACAGAGTAAGGATAGTAGTTTTATCAGCTGTATAAACTGACATGCAGCTGACATGCAGCAGCACCAGTAACGCGCAGAACTGTTGTCGACGCCGTCGGCGTTTTGCCTACGTTCGCACCGAACGCGCGCGGCGTTTTTATATAAATACGTATTTGGTGCCGCAGCTAAACATCGCTCCCCTCCCTCCCTCTCGTCCCCCCAAAGCCATTCAGGCGAGTAGTAGTAGTAGAGGTTTAGGTTGGGAAAAGATGCGTATTTCTGCAGCCCTTATAGGGAGCACGGCTCAGCATCTGGGGGGAGGGGTATGGGGGGAGAGAGAGAGAAATAGTGGGAGAAGGGGGAAGGGAGAGGGCACTCGTCCTCGTCTCGGGCAGGGTGCCCCTACAGCCGGTCAGCCAGCATAGTGTCCGCAAGGTAGCCGAGGACCACCTTGAACACTTGGCTGGGTTTGCGGGCTGGATGCAGCAGGTCCGTGCTGGCAGCAGAAGGTAGACCCATGCGGCGGAGTTGAGCCACCATGGTGTTGCGGTGTTGGTCGAGTGCGGGACAGGAACATAGGAGGTGCTCCAGTGTTTCGTCTGCCCCGCACTGAGAGCAGGCTGGGGAGTCTGCTCTGCCCAGGCGGAAGCTTCGGGCGGCTGTCCAGCAGCAGCCAATCCGAAGGCGTAGTAGGAGGGATCTCTCCCTTCTGGTCAGTCCCCTGTCAGGCAGCCGTGTCGGAGGGCTCCGCCTTGCCACGCGTGCGTCGGGGTGGAAGCTCAGCAGCAGTCGTTGAATGGTGCTCCTTGAGTAGTCCTACGACACGACCGCCTGGCTGGGAGCCGTGTCCGTGCCGTGTGCCTCCTTTGCCAAGGCATCTGCCTCTTCATTGCCTGGGATTCCCACGTGGGCAGGTACCCAGTGCAAAGAGACGTCAGTACCACTGGTGCGGAGAGCGTGAAGCTTTGTCACCAGGAGGGCTGCACTGATGCCAGCCCTCTCCGGGAGGCACACAGCCTGGAGAGCAGCTCGCGATTCGCTGGCCACTGCGACCGGTACCCCAGGGGGCTCGGCTGCCAGCAGGTCTGCGGCCAGGTGGAGGCCCGCCATCTCAGCAGCGGTGGAGCTGGCCGAGAAGGGGAGTCGACAGGTCGATGCCCTGCCGAGCGCGGGGGCCACACAGGCCGCAGTGGCTGAGCCGCTGTCGGGGAGGACGGAGCCATCCGTGAAGACAAGCAGTCTCCCCGCCAGCTCTTCCTCCAGCTTGGAGGTAGCCACCTGGAGGAGTACGCAGCTGGACGATCGGCGCTTGCTGTGTCCTTCAAGCGAGGTGGTGATGACCAGGGGCCGCTCGTGTGGTGGCGGGAGTCTTGGTGCTGGGGGTACCTGGCCGACCACTGCCTGGTAAGTGTCGACGAGGCTCCCCATCCTGGAGGAGGGACGGCTCGCCAGGCGGGCGAGCAGGCGTTCTCCGTCAGGAGCGTGGGCCAGCCTGTCGATGTGCAGCAGGCCACGTTGCTGCAGCAATAGGGACAGAGGCCACGCCCCCGCCTCTGCGAGCGTTGCTGCTATCTGAGAGGTCCGGGGCAGCCCCAGCACGCTCCTGATGAAGCCTCTGTGTAGCTGCTCCAGACGGTTCAGGCGACGGAGAAAGTTGCGTTTGCTCACTATATATGGAAAGGAGGAAGGAGACGCTTAATTCTGCGGGACCTTCAGGGAGCACGGCGCAGAACGCGCGTTTGCTCTCCGACGTGCGTTTGCTCCAAGTCAAAGCGCGCGTCCCTCGCGCCCTTTCACTCGCACATACAGCGTCCGTAGCGCGGCGATGATTTCATCGCCATTGACGTCATACGGAACCTCACGGCGACGGCGACGGTGATGACGACGGCGACGCCGACGGCAGAAATCTGCTTTGGAGTGTCCATATAATTGCTATCGCAATAATATGACCTTGAAGTGTGTTACAAGAGCGGTCGTCGTCACTCAGATGCTGATTGTTTATCAACGTTTCCGCTTCCGACGACCGAGTGTGACGCAGACAATTTCGAAAAAAATGTCACAGTTTCGCCCTAAGGGCGAAGCAATGAATGCGATAGCAACACAGCAATGTCATACGAAGTAAGGTGAGCGGCTTTGGTAGCAACAACACGCAGAACTGTTGTCGACGCCATCGGCGTTTTGCCCGCGTTCGCTCAAAATGCGTGCGGCGTTGGTGACTGTTGCCGGAGCCTCTGATATAAATAGGCACTGCGTGCCGCAGCTAAACGTCGCCTCCCTTCCCTCCCCCTCCCCCACGGCCTCTCGCTCGTTGGAAGAAGGCGCGTTTGCTCTACATACATGGTGATTGTGAAGGAGAACAGAGACGCCTACTTCTGCAGCCCTTCAGCGAGCACGGCGCAGAACGCGCGTTTGTTCTCCGCCGTGCGTTCACTCCCCGTGAAAGACGCGCCCCTCGCGCCCTTTCACTCGCACATACAGCGTTCGGCGCGCGGCGACGATTTCTTCTCCAAATGACGTCATACGGAACCTCACGGCGACGGCGACGGCGACGGCGACGGCAACGGCGACGGCAGAAATCTGCTTTCGAGTGTCCATATAATTGCTATCGCAATAAAATATCTAGTAGTTGTTGACCCTCTATTTTCCAACCTATCACACGGAGCAACGCAGCGACACCAGTCTGGCTCCTCTATCTCTGAAACGAATGGTCAACGCCGTTTTGTTGTAGAGGATGGAATTCTTTACAAGCAGAATTATTCTAGCAAGGGTGCCGTTTGCTTCTAGTCGTGCCGACAAACTTGCGACGTGATGTGCTCCAAGTAATGCACGATGACCCTACATCTGGACATATAGGAATTTCCAGGACGTTTCAGCACACACAAGAACGCTTCCTCTATCCGAAGATGCGCCAAAGTGCAGCAGTGTACGTTGGGAGCTGTGAACTGTGTCAACGCTACAAGCGTAAACTAGCGGCCCTTCAGGACTTCTGCGTCCCATCGAGCCCCTTGCTTCACCGTTTGAGGTAGTTGGTGTTGACCTGCTCGGCCCTTTGCCGCGATCAACGACAGGCAACCATTGGATTATAGTATGCGTCGATCACCTGACACGCTATGCAGAAAGTGTGGCTATTCGTGCAGCAACGGCCGCTGAAGTTTCACACTTCATGCTCTCATTTGTCATATGACGCCATGGATCCCTACGTGTTATTATTGCGAGAGCAATTATATGGGCACTCCAAAGCAGATTTCTGTCCTCGGCGTCGCCGTCGCCGTCGCCGTTGCCGTCGCCGTCGCCGTCGCCGTGAGGTTCCGTATGACGTCAATGGAGATGAAATCGTCGCCGCGCGCCGCCGAACGCTGCATGTGCGAGTGAAAGGGCGCGAGGGACGCGCGCTTTCACGGGGAGTGAACCCACGGAGGAGAACAAACGCGCGTTCTGCGCCGTGCGTTAAGGGCTGCAGAAGTAGGCGTCTCTCTCCTCCTTTACAATCACCATATATGTAGAGCAAACGCGCCTTCTTCGGACGCACGAAAGGCCGTGGGGGGGAGGGGGAGGGAAGAGAAGCGACGTTTAGCTGCAGCACCACGTGCCTATTTATATCAGAGGCTCCGGCAACAGTCACCAACGCCGCACGCATTTTGTGCGAACGCAGGCAAAACGCCGACGGCGTCGACAACAGTTGTGCGTGTTGCCGATGCTGCTGCATGTCCAAGTTTATACAGCTGATAAAGCTACTATCATTACTCCGTATAGCTCTCTACAAATTTGCTATCGCAATTGATGCTTCGCCTTTCAGGTGAAACTGCGACAACTTTTATCAGTGATCGTGGCCGGCAATTTGTTGGCGATGTGGCTGAAGAGCTCCTCTGTCTTTCTACGTCTCATTTTCATCACGCTACCCCGTACCACTAGCAGACTAACGGTTTAACTGAACGGACCAACAGAACTCTCATCCGCATGCTTGTGATGTATGTTGATTCCGCTCACACAACTTGGAACCCTGTGTTGCCTTTCATAACTTTCGTCTGCAATACCGCAAAACACGAGATCACCGGATGCAGCCCATTTTATCTCCTATACGTCCGCCAACCTCATACAGCTCTCGATTCTATCCTTCCGTTCTCCGAAACCGCCAAGACTTCTCTGGGCGAAACACTTTGCCGCGCAGAAGAGGCCCAGTGCCTCGCCCGCCTTCGTACTTCATCCTCCCAAGAACGCTCTAAAACCCGTTAGGCCTATAGCAAAAGTTTTTGGTCCATTACACCGGCCCCTTTGTCGTTATGGCACGTCTCAGTGATGTCACGTACGTCTTATGTCGACTCTTATCTACTGGCCGCCGCTCAAACAAGACCGACGTCGTCCATGTCGCCCGTCTGAAACGTTTTCACCCCCGGAACTCCAACTTATTCGCCCGATGGGCATCGTCTGCAAAGGGGGAATGGCTATGATATGGGGGGACGCTTCAAAGTGAAGGAAGACGACGTGAGTTCAGACTGTGATGTCATCGGGCCCTAGGCCTCTCGCATTCATCATTCGCATTAGTAAACGCATCTCACCGTAACAATATTATCGTTGCGCACTGTTTTTTCAGCTCTTATCTATTGAGGGCGTTGTTGGTAGTAATCTTTCTAGCTTCATTTTAGTAAATCAAACTACAAAATAATCTTACATCGTGTTTTCTGTAGAGAGTGAGCGCAATTATTTGAGGAAAAAGCAGGCATGCAACCTTAAGATGCTGGTCTTCTCTGGAAGAGAATGTTGCTGTCACTGTAAATGAGTTTAAAGCCGAATTAATCGCTGAAGATAAGGGGATAGCATGTTTTATATGTTCCTTTTTGTTTTCTTTTTCACATTCTCTGGCCTATTAGCGAGCACCATAATCCAGCCCACCTCTCTGCTAGCATGTTATCACGCCTTCTGGATACTCGACAGTGTGCGAAAAAACATGGGGTGCATTCCAAATTACTGTGTAGTCGTGCAAGGCACACACGCTTGCGACGTCACTGTTTCTGGCATGGGGCGCTATAACGTAAAATGATTCCAAACTGTTTTGATTCTAAACTCCTGACGTCAAATTTACGTAACCATCGACCCAAGCATCGGGCGGTGACCCGCAGCGTTGTCTGGACAACCCAATCAAACACTCTCCTCCTTTATAAGAGGTCACCTTTGTTCGCTTTCAAAACCAATAAGATTGTCTACACTCAGCGATTTTTCTTATCTAATTGGCTGACAAGAGGCGAGGAGCACGCTCTAGTGGAGAAGGTTTCGATGGGGCCGAGCCAGCTCAGTGAAAATATATAACCGCATGAAGAGGCTGGTGCCGGCTTCTCTGATTGGTCCGCTTCGCCTTACTTAGCTTGCGGTGGCTGGTCAAAATCGCGGCGGCGAGCAACGGAAATACAAGAATGCCGCTAAAACGGATCCTCAGCAAGGAAGAGTTGGCAGAGCGATGTCGTATGCATGCCGGAAGGGTTCGATAACCTTTCACTGCCACGCAAAAAGGTTTATCATGCGCAAATAAATACATGCTCACCGGCAGGTGCCCGTAGCGAGGACCTGAGCGATCGGCGGGCAGCCATCTTCTATTCCTTTCGGAACGGGGCAGTCTGGGGCTATTAAGAAAAAAATTTGCAGTTTTGTTCGGCATATTAATGCATTTTTTACGCGTACATGTCACTTTGACGTGGTGAGTTTTCGCGGTTTTGTGAGGTCGCGTGACAGACAGACAAAGTGGGCGTAGCCAGAAAACATTGGATCAATAGCAGCGAGCTAATGGTGAAGAGGCGTCGAATCAGGAATGATTATTTTTCTTTTGTGCGGTTTAATCATGAATAATCATTGTGCCCACGTTATATCATATTTATATCATATGGGCAGCTATTGCCGTTTTCGTGACGTCACATGACAAACAGGTCAAGTTGGGAGTGGCACGAAAGTGTTTTGACCAATCGTGAAGGCTTATTGCAGAAATTGGAATCAAAACAGTTTGGAATCGTTTTACGTTATAGCGCCCCTGCTACTTTTGTTGTAAGTCAAGTAGGCCCTTGCTAAGCGATTAATTCTTCACAAGCTAAATCCTTGCATGAATGTTAATGAAATAAATCATACTATGGAATTGACTAACTCCTTATTAAAAGTAAGGGAGTTAACTCTAGCTATAGCTTACGTCTTAAAATGCACTTAAACAGAGTAACGAAGAAACGTTTCCGGGTCTTCAAAAGTTTTAAATGTGTAAAATACCGTGTTGCTTACAATTACCGCGACAGAGGTAGTCATTTATAGGTATAGGTTCATTTTGAAAGATCCGTATTGAGTAAAGATTGAGAATTGTAATAAATTGGATAATTATAATAAAGTCTAATTGGCGAATTTACCGGTTTTTCTGTGTCACTTATTATCAACATTCAGTGCTCCGAGACTATGAGACCGTTCCATTCCAACTCCAGTCCGGAATCTCAAGCTTCCATTCCATTCGCATTCCGTCTGACAGACAGGTGCCATCATTCCATTCCCTGTGATTGAAAATGAGGAATGATTGCGGAATCATTCCAACACTGGAGTTGTCATTCTGCAACTCTGTTTGCGACCACATTAAAGGTCGAAAACGCTTTTTATCTGATATATTGACCCTTCGACAGTGTGGATGATAACTAGTATACAGGATCTGAGGAAACACAGAGAAAGAGAGACTATAATGGTACACAATCGCGTCTAGACGCTCCCTGCCGGCCTTGGTCGTGGGGCAGGAAAAGAATCCTTGCAAATTGAGGCCCGCAGTTCACAGTGATATACACAATACACGCTGGCTGGTATACACTGATATGCAAGCTGACTGCCTTGCGACAAGCCTTCGGGAAACCTGCGATCACATAGTACACGTAGCGACTACCTCGTGGGAAAGCGCCATAAGTATCCATCCATAGAAACCTTAGGTGGAAAAATGCCCAGCGTTAAAGAAGCATCGATGCGAAGCCAAGTGACTGGACGATATTTGACACTTCTAGAACTCCTCCAGAAAACTGCTTCTAGAAAGCGAGACAGTAATGAATGAATACAGAAAGCGCCCAAAACAGATTCAACAACCCTCCGAAGGAAGAACGCAGCGCATAATAATAAACAAGACGAAGGAAGAAACAGACAGAAATGGTTGGCTTGGTTCTGAGGTCTGGGCCAGCCAAGCGGGCCATCGATTCTTAAAAGAAGGAAGCACAAGGGAGCAGTAATCCTGGCCTCACCGCGACTAACACGGTTACTGCTGCTGTACCACACCACTCAGTTTTCTGCCCATCACTGGTAATAAGTGTCGAAAGATGAACATTCTAGAAGGATGGAACACGAAAGAAGATCCCGTGGCTCTTTGCCTCAGACCTGTCTACCGCCATTTTCTCTCATTGTTCACTGAAAGGCCATTCGCAAACGCTTGTCCAGTAGCCTCCGTAGGCATGGCGGCCAGCAGCCTAAGACACATTGTGATGCATTATGCAGCCCCCTCCAGCCCCAATCACAGTCCAAACGAGGCTTTCTTGTCAGGAAGAGCACTATTGTATTCCGCACATCACAATTATGCGTCAGGTTGCTTCCCTCTGAATCGGCGGTCATCCGGCTCGTTGGCAATTTTATTCGCGAAAGTGGTGAACCGTAGGCAATAATTTATATAATCCGTGTCTTCAGGAAATAGATATTGAATCATCGTTATCTAGACTGCCGGGAAGCCTTGTGCTTCGCTTCACGTACGTTGCAGTGTCGCATGCAAGTTCCATTTGCTATTTGTATATACACATTTTACTTGTTGACTACCTAAGAATGAGGATGTCCCGTTGGCCACTCCTCTTTGAGAACAGGCAGTCCTCTAGATGATTTACTAGCTTGACTAGACAAGGTTGCAAGTAACCTTGACGTCCGACCTTTTTCTGCGTTCCTCGATGTGCTGTCATTGATTTCAATTAAATCGGGAGCGCCACCTTTGGTGGTGTCAGTTTTCTCATTTATGTTAGTGGGGAGGCCTGCTCTTCCTCAAATGTGATCCTGGCCAGGCAGCCGACGGCACTGAAGCAGTTTGTTACCTAGCGGTACAAGCCTTGGGAGAAGATATACTGCCGACCATAGTTTCCTCGCTGCCAATAAATAAGCTTGTTTCCTGGTAATTCCCGTTCCGACCGCGTCGTGCGTCATTTGTGGATCGCGTGCGACGCTTCCGAGTCTTCGCAGTGACGCTTCAGAGTCTTCATTTATTGCGATCGAAGTTTTTACGAGGATTGCTGTCTGCCACCAGTGCACCGTCAACATGCAGTAGGTATAGGCAGTGATGCAATATTTTCTGGCACTTGAAATCTATCTGCTGGAACAAAAAGAAAAAAAAACACACACACGAGGAAGCAGAATGCGGACTTGCAGATATTATTGGTAGATAAAAAAAAGTATGAGAGAGAACTTTTTTTCAAAAATTGTGTTACCTCATCTCTTGCACGCATTTTGTGTTACCCCTCCGTTCTATATCAAAATAAAATTTGTACATTTGCATGTTTTTTTCATTATTCTGCCACTGTCTTCTACATTTATTCTACCGTTGCGTCTTCTAGAAGCGTCAGGATTATACTAAATGGAGCTCTTCTAGCAAGTAATTGTTTTTTCTTCCATTACCAGGACTTCGCTGTCAACCAAGCGTTGGCACAAAAAACAACGTCTTCGTAAAGTTGTTTTACTTATTAATGAGGATTACGAAGGAACCGATAAACGCTTTTCACCGGCGATAAACTCAGTACCCAAATGCTCGGTTCCCTAATGCCCAAAAGTTAGGTGGTTTTCATGATGGCACTCCGGCTGTTGAAGTCGAGCGCACCACCAACAGGTCATTCACTCTGCTGGCCAGACAAGCAGCACACCACGGCTACATTGCTCGTCGGTCCGTTGGTTTGTTAACTTCAGAGTCGTTCAAATCCATTGCGTCACCGGAGGTGTTCGGTCGTTGCGGATTGTTGGGTGGATTCTTAAATGAGACGCCATCAAGGCGAGCGTCGCCTAATTGAAATCCTATAGCAGCGGTGATACGTGTTCGCGTCGCGCCGACCGGCGAAGGCACCCGTATACGTCAATTTCAGCCAGCCATGCCTGCAAATGAGTTCCCTATAAGATCTGTTCAAGTAATTAAGACATCAGGATATATAAGAGGGCTGGCATAACTGGAGTTGAGTAGTTTTGAAGATCGCCAGTCTTTACTCGGACGAATTGGATTGTTGTCTCCCAGCGTACGTTGTTCCTGACAGCGCTGCGCCCTCAACCTCCCCACGTCTCCCCATACACACCTCAAAAAGGAAAAAAAAAGAGATTTCAACAAATGTTTTAGGTAATCATTACTTGCTTAACACTACCCAATTTTCATTGGCAACTACGCGGAGCAGTGTAAGGGCGAAAGGAGGGGGGAGAGGGAGGGGGGGGGGGGGAAGCGGCGCTGGATTTCGAGAATGTTGATTCAAGTATATAAGAATATTTTACTTGGACAAATGTTCAGATGCCTATCGCTTTGGAGCACACAGGCTTTCGGATACATGCAGATTATTACATAAAAGCGCTTGCAAGGATAAATGTGCGGGTCTAGAAAACGAGAGGCTTTTTGGAATTACACAATTTGCATCCTTTTATGTTTATTTAGTTCGCTGATCCGTCGTGCAATCTGCTTTCAGCGGCTTACCTCACAAAATGAGTGAAAAGAACGGAACAGGGTCGAAGGGCCCGGAGTTTTAACAACGCCACTCAGGCTACGCTAAATTCGGTAAGTACGTTATCACAATTTAACAGATAAGCGCGAAGCGGATTCTTCGGGTTCGTGCTGTAGCTGTTGTGCTTGGGCTTTTTCTGTGGCTTCAATTCTGTGTCTGTTGCGCCAATTATGCTTCCGTGTTGTCATTGCTGTTGTGGTATAACAGCCATAGCCCGAATGTGCGCTGTTAAGCTATAACAATGCGTCTTCGAATGTCCGTTCCATCCTAGATTTTGCAGTCGCCAAAATCGGCTTATAGGTGCCTTCTTGCAGCTAGGAAACGGCTGAATTACCAAGAAGATAAGTACGTTTCCGGCGCCATACGGGCATACTTTCTACACACACCTGGCATGAAATGAAATATCTGCACTGTCATTAGTGTATTTGCATGACCACACTTTAATCGTAAGTGTATTTTACGTGCCTATTTGATGTACTTTCTATTGTGCTTCTATATATATACACAGGGTGCCCCAGCTATCACGCAGCACGATTTATAAAAAGAGCAACGGCGTTACGCGAAGCAAACCTAGTGCGTATTTTTTCCAGTACAGTGTAGTAGCCGCCAGTAATTTTTTGTTACTGATATTTAATTAATTAATTGTAATTAATTATCTAACTCGAGAAGTACTGCCCTAATTATCAAAGGGTCAATGACGCGTTTGTAGGCAACCACGTGGGGCATCTAATTGCGGTATTTTCAGCGCCGTACTAATTGCGTACTCATTTTTTCCAAGTGATAAAGAAACCCGCGAAATATAAAAAAACAACACGAGACGACGCTCCAATCCACATAATAAAGCAGCGCCCTCGAACAAGCTCCCTCTGAGTTAGCCAGAATGAAATAAACGAAAGAACTAAAGAAGAAATCGTGACCGAGTTTGTGCTTTACCCCGACCGAAGGAGCACATCGCGTTTGCTGTTAGTTGGAAACGAGCTGCGATAGCTGTTGTCTTAGCATAGATAGTGTGCATGGGTGGCTTTTTTTTTCTGCTCAGAACCTCTCACCGCAGAAGCTGATCGATTAAATCCGCGCAAAGGTTTAAAGGTGTGTTTTGTGTCGTCCCAGTCGCCATGTCTTATTCTAATGAGCAGAAAGCGTTCCAGTAAAACATGTTGTGGGGCGAGTTGGTGCATAGCTTTCAAAAGATGAAGCGCCAACAGTGACAACAAAGACAGAACAAGGCGCCTTGTCCTGTCTTTGTTCCTTCTTAGTGTGCTGTCAATGTTGGCGCTTCATCTTTTGAAAGCAGAAGGCGAACGTGATGCTTCCCTTGAGAGCTGCAAATGGCAACGCAAGAAAGGCCGCAAAGATTTATCGGTCATGGAAGTGTGGCGGTAGACCCAAACCATCGAGAATCATCAGAAATTATGAAAGCCTGCGAGAAACCGGCAGCTTCAAATAACAGCGGCAGAGGACTTCATCTTTGAGTCCTAACATACGCGTGGATGTTCTGGCATTTATGTCCTCAAACCCTCAAGCTAGCGTGCGAGACGTGCCTGCCCAGGCACCAATTTCCAAGTCGTCAGTTTGGAGGATTTTAAATGACTCGGCCTTTCACCCGTACCACGTTAACCTGCACCAATGCTTGGAAGCGAAGGACTTGCAGAATCGTCTACATTTTTCGAATTGGATCCTGACAAAATCCGATGAATCACCGAACTTTCTTAGCAACGTCATCCGGACAGATGAAGCCAATTTTTGCAGAAACGGTCAGGTAAATCTGCATAATGCACACTATTGGAGTGACTCCAATCCACACTGGGTAAAGCGCACTCGGCACCAGTGCCAGTGGTTGTTCAATGTGTGTGGTGTGGAACTTACGACGGTGGTTTAATTGGTCCCATATTCTTCGATCAGACACTGACTGGACAGCGTTACGTGGACGAAGTCCTTGAAGGGACGGTGGATGGGTTATGCAGCGAAGTCCCGCTGTCACGTCTTCCACTTCTGTGGTATCAGCAAGATAGGGCGCCAGCACACAGCAGCAGCCGAGCACGAAACTGGCTGAATGCGACTTTTCACACACAATGGATTGGAAGGCACGGGCCTGTCCATTGGCCGGCTAGGTCACCTGATCTCTCTCCGCTCGATTTCTTTCTGTGGGGTTACGTAAAAGATGTGTTTACGTGACCGAGACGAAGATGTCAGATGAGCTCAAGGCAAGGATAACGGATGTTGCAGCAGAATCCCACCCTCGGTCATCAAAAAAGCCACTGAAGATGTGATAAAGCGGGCTCAGTACTGCGTGGCTGCAGAAGGGGACCTATTCGAACACGTCCTATAAGCGGCAGCTGGTGTTCAACGGCACTTACAAATGCACCGATAATAAAGCAACCCTGAAATCTGACTTTTTTCCTTTGTTTTTCGCTCACGTCCCGATTGCCAAATCGGAACATTAGGCAGTGGAACATTACTGAATTTAACGCATCGGTTTTGTCCTTTCTCTACACGTGGCCGGGTCACTTCCGAGTGTGTTTATTTTACTTTTATTTTTTGCCATGAACCTGTTTTGGAAGCACGTACTCGTGAAAAATAACGCCCTCACTTTAATTTGGCTTTGGTCCGAAGCAAGCTTCTGGCGCGAAGTATAGCTGCGCATGCACTCCTTCGATGAGGTGCGAGCAGAGCTGGTATTTTGAAATATGCTTTGTCTATTTCATTGCTTATTGCGTTTCGCCCGTGATCAGAGCATGGCTTCGACCGCGTTGTCAAGGACAATTTTTATCAAGTGGATCACTAAGCCGTGAGAGACGGATAAGAAGCGTGACGTATAATTGACAGGTAGTAATCGCTGCTATGCCGCGAAACTTGCTGTTGCGGATCCTTCCATACCAATGTCAAGGTGATGCGTGGTCTCTTTTTGTTTAATTATGGGGTTTTACATGCCAAAACCGCGCTCTGATCATGAGGCACGCCGTAGTGGGGGACTCCGGCAATTTAGACCACCCAGAATTCTTTAACGTGCACCTAAATCTAAGTGCACGGGTGTTTTCGCATTTCGCCCCCATCGAAATGCGGCCGCCGTGGCCGGGATTCGATCCCGCGACCTCGTGCTCAGCAGCCCAACACCATAGCCACTGAGCAACCACGGCGGGTTGCGGTGTCTCTTGGGCGGTGCGACAGGCAAAAGTCGTTTCTTTCAATCAGCTTACTTGAGGGCACTCCTTTATGATGCGGGTGGGAGCGTCGTCACGTGGTATTTTTTTTTTTATTTCGCGGGCTTTCTTTATCACTTGGAAAAAAATTAGTACGCAATCAGTACGGCGCTGAAAATACCGCAGTTAGACGCCCCACGTCGTTGCCTACAAACGCCTCATTGACACTTTGATAATTAGGGCAGTACTTCTCGAGTTAGATAATTAATTACAATTATTTATTAAATATCAGTAACCGAAAAAATTTACTGGCGGCTACTACACTGTACTGGAAGCAATACGCACTATGCTTGCTTCGCGTAACGCTGTTGCTCTTTTTTTAAATTATGTTGCGTTATAGCTGGGACACCCTTTATATATATATATATATATATATATATATATTAGCGTTAACAGATCCAAGTGGCTCCTTATTAGTGATTCCCCTTTGTTGTTTTGTTGGGTAAATTTTCTGCAAGAAATCAGGCAACCTATAGTTGTACAATGTCGCCGCCCTGGGATCATCATAGGAAAGAATAGCAAAGAAAACAAAAGAAACAGGAAATGCGGGAGGGCATGAGTTTCTCTTCTGATTGACGCCATTACAGCGAGATAGCGGAAACCACGTTAATTGATTAAGTAATCACTTCGTCAAACACCGCCCTCCCTATCTTCTTCCCTGCGTACCGAGCTTTCGCGTGCCTCTAATCTTTATAAATCAGGATAGCATGTGTAAAGCGCACAGCCGTGCGTGGGGAACAAAGAGAGAAGATTAATTTGTAATCAAACATTTGCGCTCTCGGGCAAACTTTCTCATGACGAGGGATAGTTGCCCCGCATAAAGAAAAGTGCACAGAACGCAAGACATAACACTCTTATACTGATTCGAACACACATTTGGGATGCAAAATCTTGAGTGGAAATATTTCCATACTTTAACAGGTAATCATTCTTTGAGAAAGAGAAGACTATACAATATCTTCTGAACGTCTGGATTTGTACAGCGAGATACCACATGTGTACCTATAGATAAGAATATTTACGCGTGAGAAGCGTCTGTTTCGTAAATAATCAATCCATGAAGCCTGATTTTAGGTGGCATTCAGATGTTACCCGCGCCGAAGTGGATTTTGTTTTGTGCGTTTTATTTCAAGGTAAAGATATAGTGAAAGAGAAAGAAACGTATAGGGCAAGTGGAAGCCTCTATTTACTTATTGTGCAGAAGCGCGGGAAACATTTTGCCGTTCTTTTCTAAGGCATAACAATTGGATAAGAGATCTTGTGGGCACTTTCGTTGGAGCGGTGCTCATGGCTCCAAGTGATCGTGGCCTTAAATCCATCCTTAGAAGGTAAACACATTTTCATGGGGATTACGTTGCAGCTGCGACTAAATTACTGTTGTGTACATTGTTTGGAGTTGGCATTTTTGACATGAGGCGATTCATAATGTCACCGCATTGCTATTGAAGTTCATGCGGTGAAGCTTCTCAGATCAGCGACGTTCGCCTTGAAATTTGAAGTTTGAAGTTTGAAGTTTATTGCCACCCACTTTTGACCTAAACTGTCAAGAATAAACATATGAAGGCATGCAGCTACGCATTCCCTAAGAAAACAAAAACTTGGGCCAGTTGGCCCGGATTTTGTGTTGTTGGAAAAGGGTATATTTGATTTGGAGCATGTTGCAGTGTTGCGTAGTTTTTCAGTAACAATAAGCATTTCTGGCGGTCATTGTGACCGTGCACGAAGGAAATACGTACCAGAACGTGTCCATCGATTTTCACAGTGGAAGGCATCTGTTCAGTTGAAAAAGCGTTATGTAGAAATGGCCGTGACATATGGAAATAGCCAGCAGCATTTGGCACAAGCCTACGGTGATATTGAACACCTCGGTTCATAATTACCGCGCAAACATGTTTTCCTCTTTTTTTTTTGAAAAATCTGGAGTGCCGCAATTTGACTAAAAAAGGAACAAGTAATGGCGAGCGTTCTTTGCACAAACTGTCTTCAAATATAGCCGGGCGCACACCTACTCGCTCATCAAACAGAAAAAAAGAACAAAAATTACCGACGAGTTCGTTGTACAGACTAAGTGCACACAATGGCCATCGGTTCACTGTACTCGGCTTCGTCAAGAATAATGCTTCCATTCATCGCGGCATTCGCTCAAACGCTTCATCCCCAAATTCCCAATTTTAGCTCAAACCGAAGCGACAGCAACTGCTGCTCGACTATACAAAGCGTCGCGTTCGTGATACACGTGGTCGGAAGAACAACCACGTCGTGTTGAAATTGAAGCGTCGCGGTGCGCTCGCAGGAACGCAGGAGCCAATGGGACACACGCATTGTACGGAAGCCCGCTGGGTCCAATCTATTGCGGAGGCAGCAGATGCCTCGAAGGAGAAGGAGCCATCAAGGGGTCATTAATCATCCCGAGTGTCAGACGCAGCCACGGGGAAGCTGGGTGAGCGAGAGCTGTGAGAAAGGGAACATGCTCGGCGAGCGCACTAGAGCGCTTCGCGATATCGCGGCTTCCGAGCTACGTGATTTTGAATGCCGTGCTGGCCGCCCTGTTGGAATGGGAAACTTTCTCCCGCGCCTTTCGGTTTTCGTAGTATAGCCAAAAAAAATACAGCCTAAAAAAAACTTTTTTTTTCTGTTCTGACTTTTGACTACGGCGCTCGGTTTGTGTGCAATGAACGGTTGCTATAGGGCTGAACACGATCCCTGGCAATTCACAAACGTGTCTGCCCATAGGAAGTCACTAAAGGGAACTTGAAATAGGCTACAGAATCTCAATCCGGTCTTTCCAGCTTTGTCCTAGCGCACAGGAGGCAATAACGTAGCACTTAATGTTCTGCCATTGGGCTACCTAAGCCAAACAAATCCTGCGAAAGACGAATCATAAACAAAGTTCTTTCGAAAATTGTGCGTGTAATTATCACCAGCACAGACTGGTGATAATGGCGCGCTATCCTACAACAAACAAAACTCAAATATACGTTAGACGAAATGATTTCACAAAAGAAAGGAACTTAAGAGTCACGTTTTTCTGCTGTGTATTGGGGCAGGATATACAGGGTGTTCACTTTTAAGTTTTGCGGAATGTTTAGAAATCACCTGTGCAGGTAGCATAATTCCTATCATTGAGCTGGGTTATTTGATGAGGCGGACATTAGTAGCATGAGAAATTGGAACACATATTCAACTAATTAACAAAAAGTAATTATTTACTTCTGAGTTAATTACTTTACGACGCATTGCAATTTACGAATTGCAGCCGGTGAGCTTGACAGGCGTATCCACTCGGAATGATTTTCCAGAATGACACCACTTTGGAGATATGCGCCATCAAACTCGCCGTGAAAATGCACTGTTGTTCCACTTACTTTTTTAGGAAAATGCTGTTCCATACATTAAAGCACAAAAGTAACTGGAACGCCCATGTATTTCGTCCCACACTTCGGGAAATAATACCTCGTGAAAACGTCTATAGAAGTCGCGTAGCGGCCGTTGCGTCACGCTCCTCTTACGAGCTCCTAACTCGTGTTGCTCTTACAATTAGCTCTTACGGAAGACGCCATGGTACACGCAGACTTGGCCGTGCGCCATGTTTTCTTCAGTACGGGACGCCGTGGCATCCTTAGGATTACAACTGGCTCATACTCTGCACTCTATACATAGGGCCTTCTTTATGTCAATTGAGTTCACTGGTGGTAGTGAAACAACTGTCACAAAAAAAATGTGACCAGTGGTACGAGCAACGGCGCCTCTGAGCTTCTCGATAAGTGCTCGACGTCGTCTGGTAGAAGACCAATCGTACGCAATTGCACTTCGCTCATCAGTTCCGGTCTCTGCTGATTGACACATTCCTCTTATAGATGTGGCGTTATTTCCCTTTCTTCTGCACAGGCCGACAACTTCCTATAAAAAGCAAGGAGCACTAAGCGCAGTCATTGTTCCAGTGTTTTTTTTTTTCTTTTCTTTTTTTTTTACTCATGCTTGCATTCGCGCTGTCATCAGCACGGCCTCTCTTTAGAAGCCAAGTACTGGTCTTGAATATACAGCTTTGTGAGAATGTACAAAAGCTTCGCATTTTTTGTAAATATGAAAAGGTAGCTGCTTACCTTTTTTTTATGCTTACATACTCATTGCAACATTACAGGGTGGTGGATTGGAGCAGAGGTAGAACACCCTGCCACTAATCTGAAGGTCGTAAGTTCGAATCCTGCTCCAGTCCACTACATTTTTAGGCATGAAGTGACGCCTGACACCAGCAAAAAAAATGTCACCGAGAGCTTGTGGGGCTGTACTAGTCTAGGTGCAACCGAATTAGGAAGGCCCACTAAAATTCAACAGTCACTCCCTCAACAGAACAGGAATTGACCTCTCTGGTGCAGTATTCGGCCACTACCTCCTTCATGACTCCTACAATTAACCCATGGCCCTCAGTCCCCTGCGGCTGCAGAGCACCTGACCAAGGCGGCTTTCAGACCTGCGACGCGGCAGAGGGTGCTAAGAATCTCTAGGTCCGGACAGGCCGCCAATGGAAACTGAACCTGGCAACGTTCAACACGCGCACCCTCTCGAGTGAGGCTACCTTAGCAGGACTATTTGAAGAATTATCAGGCATTGCCTGGGATATTATTGGCCTTAGTGAGGTTAGAAGAATCGGTGAGGCTTACACAGTGCTGACAAACAGCCACGTCTTTTGCTACAGAGGTCTTCTAGACAAGAGAGAATCCGGGGTAGGACTTCTAGTCCATAACAACGTAGCGGGCAACATTGATGAATTCTACAGCATTAATGAGAGGGTAGCAGTCGTCGTAACAAAGCTGAACAGGAGGTGCAAAATGAAGGTAGTACAAGCCTACGCCCCAAAATCTAGTCACGATGATGAAGAAATAGAACAGTTTTATGAAGACGTTGAATTAGCAATGAGAAAGGTGCAAACTCAGTATACTGTAGTCATGGGCGACTTCAATGCAAAAGTGGGGAAAAAGCAGGTTGGTGAGCAAGCAATTGGCAACTACGGCATCGATTCTAGGAATGCAAGAGGAGAGATGTTGGTAGAATTCGCGGAAAGGAATAGGCTCCGAATAACGAATACCTTCTTCGGGAAGCGCAGCAATAGGAAGTGGACCTGGAAAAGCCCTAATGGAGAAACAAGGAATGAAATAGATTTCATACTGTCTGCCGATCCCAGCATAGTGCAGAATGTAGAAGTGCTAGCAAGGGTAAAGTGCAGTGCCCCTGGGTTAGTGAGGTCTAGGACTTCTCTCAACTTGAAAAGAGAAAGAATAAAACTAGTAAAGAAGAAACAGGCCTACCTAGACGCATTAAGGATAAAAGCAGACCAATTGAGGCTGGTGCTCGTAAACAAATATGCAGCTTTAGAACAAGAAGAGGAAGACAACATAGAGGTAATGAATGAAATTGTAACTAGGCTGATCTCAGAAGCAGCAATTGAAGTGGGAGGTGAGGCACCAAGGCAACCAGTAGGTAAGCTCTCTCAAGTAGCAAAGGGCCTAATAAAGAAACGGCAAAGCATGAAAGTGTCAAACTCGAGATATCAGATAGAATTCGCTGAACTGTCGAAACTGATCAACAAGAAAAAAGTAAGGGATATCAGAAATTATAACGTGGAAAAGATTGAGGAAGCAGTAAATATGAACGCAGTATGAAATCAGTGAGAAGAAAACTTGGCATAGGGCAAGGCAAAATGTATGCACTGAAAGATAAACAGGGTAATATCATCAGCAATTTCGATGGAGTAGTAAAAGCTGCGGAAAATTCTATACTGACCTCTCAGTGCCCAGAGCAGCCAAGCTACTTTCATTCCAAGTAGTGCTGAACAGGACACAGAGGCTCCTTCTACAACTAGCGATGAAGTTAGAAGGGCCTTGAAAGACATGACCAGGAAAAAATCTGCTGGAGAAGATGGAATAACAGTCTATTTAATCGAAGATGGAGAAAATATTATGCTTGAAAAGCTTGCGGCCCTTTATATGCAATGCCTCACTTCAAGTGCACCAGAAAGCTGGAAGAACGCCAACATTATGCTCATCCATAAGAAGGGAGACGTTAAAGAATTGAAGAATTATAGACTCATTAGCTTGCTTTCAGTAGCATATAAAATATTCACCAAGACAATTTCCGATAGAATCAGGGCAACACTTGACTTCAGCCAACCAAGAGAACAGGCTGGCTTCAGGAAGAGATATTCTACGATGGATCATATCCATGTCATAAATCAGGTAATAGAGAAATCTGCGGAGTACAATCAACCTCTCTTAATGGCTTTCATAGATTATGAAAACGCATTTGATTCAGTAGAGATACCAGCAGTCATAGAGGCATTGCGTAATCAAGGAGTACAGGATGCAGTACATTGGCAAATATCTACAAGGATTGCACAGTAACCTTGGTTGTCCACAAGAAAAGTAGAAAGATACCTATCAAGAAAAGGCTCAGGCAAGGAGACACAATCTCTCCAATGCTGTTCACTGCATGCTTAGAAGAAGTATTCAAGTCTCAGACTGGGAAGGCTTAGGTGTGAGGCTCAACAGCGAACATCTCAGCAACCTTCGGTTTGCAGATGGCATTGTCCTATTCTGCAACAATGGAGGCCAATTACAGCAAGTTATTAAGGACCTTAGCCGAGAAAGTGTAAAAGTGGGGTTGAAGATTAATATGCAAAATACAAACATAATGTTGAATAGCCTGGCAAGGGAACAAGAATTCAGTATCACCAGTCAGCCTCAAGAGTCTGTAAAGGAGTACGTTTATCTAGGTCAATTACTCACAGGGGACCCTGATCACGAGAAAGAAATTTACAGAAGAATAAAATTGGGTTGGAGTGCATACTTCAGGCATTGCCAAATTCTGACTGGGAGCTTACCCCTGTCGTTGAAAAGAAAAGTGTATAATCATTGCATTCTACCGGTGCTAACATATGGGGCACAAACTTGAAGGTTGACAAAGAATCTCGAAAACAAGTGAAGGACCGCACAAAGATCGATGGAACGATAAAATTTAGGCCTAACGTTAAGAGACAGAGAGCGGTGTGCATCAGAGAACAAACGGGAATAGCCTATATTCTAGTTAACATTTGGCGGAAAAAATGGAGCTGCGCAGGCCATGTAATACGTAGACGGATAACCGGTGGACCATTAGTGTCACAGAATGGATACCAAGAGAAGCTAAGCGCAGTCGAGGACGGCAGAAAACTGGGTGGAGTGATGAAGTTAGGAAATTTGCAGGCGCAAGTTGGAATCAGCTAGCGCAAGACATGGGTAATTGGAGATCACAGGGAGAGGACTTCGTCCTGCAGTGCACATAAATATAGGCTGATGATGATGACTCATTGCAAATACTGACGCTGCTTAGAACGGTGCTGAAATAAAAAGGGGGCCCCCTGGAAGGTAATCTTTGAACAACTTCATAGCTGTAAGCGACTTGCGCTATATGAAGCGTACGTACGTCCTAACTTTACTATCTGCTGATTGAATAAACTTATTGCGTCATTTCATTCAACTAGGTTTTCTCAATCCGCTTTTGCGTGTCACACATAAGCAAAGCAATAATATGTGATCAGACAGTGTATTTGATTCATCCATAATATCGGTAGAGTACTCCAAGACGAAGACCTGAGTTCTCTAAATTCCTCTTATCAGCGTTTGGCGAGTGGCCGAAGTTTGAGCACACGCCACTCATGATAAAGATAAGCCCAATAACAAACAATCGCCCCGGGTACAGCCAATTGGGGATGACACTTTCATAAGAGAACTTTCGTGAACACGTGTGAAGGGTTGCTTTAAAGCGAAGTTTTCGTTGCCTACCGGCAAACCGGTAGGACATGAAACTCACATGGCTTCGCCTGGGTCAGTCGGTCGGTCTGTTGGTTGGTCGCTGGTTGGAGTAATGATAAATATATTCGCATTCACTTACAAAAAAAGTGAAGCACGTCCAGCGATGGTAGTTGAATGTCGCCCCCACAGCGCAGCAGCACGATGGTCTAACCATTAGGCCACGCCCGCACGTATACTTCTGTCAAGCCAACAGCAACTGTGGTGTCACTATGACTTGTGCGCACACGGCCGCGCGCAACCGAGATAACGCAGCACTTTACTATCGACCAAAGATCACCAGCCCTTCCCCTCTCGAGAAAATGGGGGTAAGCGAAGCTTGTCGTGTATCTGGCCTTCATGATGATTTCCTTTCTTTCTCTCTCTTTCTCTCTCTTTCCCCCTCTGTTTCTTTCTTGCTTTCTCTCTTTCTCCCTCTCTCTATCTCTTTCTCTCTCTCTCTCTCTTTCGATCTTTCTTCTTTGTCCCTGATTTTCGCCATTTAGCTGGGACCCTTTCTGCACAATCACCAGGATCGGCCCACTTTTCAGTGTGACACCACCCCCACTACCACCACCGACACTCGTGAGCCTATAAAGCTTCGCTTAAAAACTTTGCGGACCACGGGATCTCAGAAAACGCTAAATATCCGAGCAGCCTTTAAAAGTAGCCAGTAAAACCGTACATCAGAATGTTCGCATATACCAGTAGAGGCTGTAAATGGGAATACCACGCTGCGTTTTGAGGCTGCGGAGATATTCAGCTTTTTGTCAGATCCCTTGGCTTGTAAACTTTCTTAGTCGATAGTACGTGCCTTATCAGGAGCGGTCGGTATATAAGCTAGTCAGGAATGGACACGGTGGTCTTTTAGCCCTTTTTCTGTCAACTGGCCTGAGTCTGCTCTTAGGTCGCGGCGTGCCCTAGAGACGACACCAAGGGCCCTATAACGTCTAACTATTCCAATCTGTTTTTATTCCCATCTCCTGACGTCAAATTTACGTAACCGCCGACACAAGCATCGGCCGGTGACAACAGTGTTGTCTGAACAGCCCAATCAAACGCCCTCCTCGTTTATAGGAGGTCGCATTTGTTTGTTTCCAAAACGAATATCATTGCCTACATCTAGCTGTCTTTCTTATCTAATTGGCTTACAAGAGGTGAGGAGCACGCTCAGATGGAGGGGGTCTCGATGGGGCCAAGCTACCGCAGTGAAACTATACAACCGGATGAGGAGGGTGGTGCTGTCGCCTGTGATTGGTCCGCTTCCACTTACTTAGCTTGCGGTGGCTGATTGAAAATTGCGACGGCGTGCAACGGCAGGTTAAGAATGCCGCTAAGATGGATTCTCAGCAAAGAGATGGCAGAGCGATGTCGTGTACGTGCCGAAAGGGTTCGATAACGTTGTACTGCCACGCTAAAAGTTTTATTATACGCAAATAAATCTATGCTCTCCAGCAGGAAGTGCCTTGTTGTGCGCACACACCTATACCACATGGTAGAGAGTATGCGCACGACAATCCCCCAACCTCCCCTACTCTGGAGCAGTGGGAGAACCTGCTGACCAGCTGGTGCTCTGAGGACCAGCTTCGACTGGTGGACAGAGCGCGACAGGCGGCGAGGGGCCACGGCGTCCTGGACTTATGATGCCGCCCATCTGCATGGGGACGACCATCAACGTCTGCTCTTTAAATAAAGTTTATATCGCTCTCCGGCAGGTACGAGTAACCAGTGCCTCAGCGATGGGCAGGCAGCCATGTTCTATGCCGTTCGGAACGGGTCAGTGTCCCGCTTTTCAGAAAAAAATATTCAATTTTGTTCGGCATATTAATACATCTTTAACGCGTACATGCCACTTTGACGCGGTGAATTCTCGCGGTTTTGTGACGTCGCGTGACAGAAAGGCGAAGTGGGTGCTGCCCGAGAACTTTTTACCAATAGCAGATGGCTAATGGCGAAAAGGCGTCGAATCAGAAATAATTATTTTTCGTTTATTCGGTCTAATCCTGCATAACCAGTGGGTACACGCCGCATCAGATGGGAAGCTATCACGGTTTTTGTGACGTCGCGTGACAGATAAGCGAAGTGGGGGTGGCCTGAAAATTTCTTGACCGATCGCGGAGGGCTGATTGCAGAATTGGAATAGAAAAGCTTGTAATAGTTTTACGGTTATAGCGCCCCAACGAGCACTTTAAGATGATCGTTACGTGCTCAATATAATGATTTCCCTACTAAGGTACAATCGGCGTCAAATGAAACGCGAACAGCGGAGCGCGTGGCGGAAGCATAACTGAAAGTATAGTGCGCCCTGTCCAGTCAGCCATCATACCGGATGTAGGCGCCATTGACAGGCGCCTACATCCAGTATGACCGCATTGTGAGGTTATGCTCCCTCTTTTAGTTTCTGTTCTGCTTCTCATTTAGTTCAAAGCAAGAAAAGATACTGGCGCAGTTATGATGATGGCGCGAACCATACCATGCGCACCGCTGTTCGTGTTTCATATGAAGCCGATAGCACTTACGGTTTCACCGCACTGTGCGAAAATACTCGCCCTATGCTGCGATATTTTAGTATCTGTGTTCTTCAATTTTTATTTTCTCGCTTTCAAGTAAAAGATAACCAGAACAGAACCGAAAACAGGCAGCATCACCTCGTAGTGCGGTCGAACCGGATGTGCGCGCCGGTCAATGGTGAGGACAGGACGGCGCTCACTATACCTTCAGTTGTGCTTCGGCAACGCGCTCCTCTGTTCGCGTTTCATTTGACGCCGATAGTACGTATACCCACAACAGGCGATTGGACAAGAAGCGGGTGGCAGATGTTTTACCAACGCCAACTAGCTCTTTGATATTACTGCCACATGTTGTTGATGATTAGTATATCCATACTATGACACATACCCACACCGAAGAAACCCCCCCCCCCCACCCCCCATTCCGGTACATTTACAATAGGTAAGAATAAATGAAGAAATAAAAGCCTTGTGATTATTTAAGCTCGAGAACGATGCATTTACATTCGAGAACGATGCACCGCTACATTTACAACACTGACGGACACCACTGGGTACCTGTTATTCCACGTTCGCTGCCCACACAAATCCTTGAAGCCTTACACGACGACCCATCTGCTGGCGACTTGGGTTTCCACAAAACGTACCACCGCGTTAGGAGCCGTTTCTTTTGGCCAGGCATGTCTACCTTTGTGGCCAAGTACATCGCTTCTTGCGTTCAATGTCAACGGTGGAAACGACCAACTTCGCCTCCTGCTGGCCTTTTACAGCCCATCCAATGTCCCGAGACAACCTTTGCCATCGTAGGAACAGACTTGGTCGGACCTCTGCCCATAACGTCAGCAGGTTATCGATGGATCATGACAGCTGTCGACCACCTCACACGGTACGCAGAGACCTCACCTCTACGCTCTAGTTCGGCCTCAGACGTTGCCGACTTCTTTCTGGATGCCATTGTGCTGCGTCATGGTGCAGCTCGTGTACTGTTGAGTGATCGCGGCCAGACTTTCATGTCAACAATGATTGAAGAAGTACTCAGAGCTTGTGGTACAGTTCATAAGACGACATCCGCATACCACCCTCAAACAAATGGCTTAACAGAGCGATTTCATCGCACGCTAACAGATATGATATCAATGTATATCGGGCCAAGCCATGACAACTGGGGCAAACGTTTACCTTTTGTGACGTTTGCTCACAACACTGCTATTCAGCGAACTACAGGCTACTGACCCTCCTACCTCGTTTAAGGCCGTTCGCCGACATTCACCATCGACGCCACTTAACTGCTCTAAATAACATCTCGGCCAGTTTACCCGAACAGTTTGTCTCGCGACTTCACGAATGTCGTGACCGCGCTCGATTCAACACAGAAGTCAGTCAACTAGACCGCAAGCAACGTTACGACATCTCTCGTCGAGACGTCTCCTTTAGTCCCGGAGATGAAGTGTTCCTTTGGACGTCCATTCGTACACCCGGTTTGTGTGAGAAGTTTGAATCGCGCTTCCTTGTCCCCTACATTATTAATGAACAAACATCCCCAGTGAACTATCGTGTTACTCCCGTCGCGGTTTCTTCGGACCATCGTTATCGTGGTTCGAAGATCGTTCACGTTTCACGTCTCAAATGATTCGTTCGGCGTTTCCCTCCTGGCTAAGTCGCGGCCTGGCTGGCCGCTTGCGCACGCGGGGAAATTAGTGTGAGCATTATTCATACGCTTCATATTCTCATCTGTACATATTCATCATCACCATTCTGGACCTGGTGGTGGGGCTCTCACTGTAGAGAAAAAAGAAGAGAGTGACGGCCTAAACGTTGTCTCACAGCCTATATAAGATTTCTCACATTGCGTTGCAGGTATACGCGAGAGCACATGCACGTGCGACACTTTCTTTTGCGTCAAAGACGCAGGAACGAAGTGGGCAAATTTCAAGCATTTCATTAACCGCTTTACGAAAGCATCGTTTCACATAGGTTCCGCCACGTCCATTAGATGTGGATATTTTTTTAGTTTCTTTTTTGCCTGCGATTACCAGGAATAAGAAAGAGGCAGCTTCATTTCCTGGTGTTATGCGCTGAAATTTTCTTGCAGTGTCCGTTCTATACAACACTCGTAACGCCACTCCCCCGTCTATTCGAATTTCTTCCTGCGAATTCCCCATGCTTCCTTGATGTTCCTGCTACCGCAAGGCCTCTCACAGTGCGATGCAACATTACTACGTCACTTGTGGCTATGGGTGGCATTCACACAAGGCTGTTCCTTCCTAACTGGGATGAGTGAGACACCTTCTTGCGACAGTTGCGGCTGTGAAGGGACCTATCGGACACCACCTCGTCAGCACCTGCCAACGCATTGGCGCCCAGCGCTTTCTACTCAGCACCACGTGAGATCACCTGTGTTCAAGATCACCGGCTTCATAAGCCTAAAAAGCAATACGTGCTTTAGTGCAGATCCTGACGGCAACAGAACTCAGTGAGCGACTGTCGTTTCAACACAGCAAGCTGGGCGAGTTGTTAACTGAACATGTTTTTGCGGGTAGTGCTGCCCACCTCTAAGACTATCGTTTCGATGTACACCTCCTGACGTAGCAACTCTCTCAGCGGTTTCTCTCCTTTCTTTCCTTTCTTTTCACCACTTGACCTCCTTTCCGCTGCGTAGGGTAGCAGACCGGACGGGCACCTGGTTGACCTCCTTAGCCTTCCTTCTCTTTCTCTCTCTCTCTCTATCAATGCTACAGAAGCAAGGCTGCATAAAAGTACTCGCGTGTTTTTTCCGTCTGTAGCTGAAAGATCACTCCGTTAAACAAAAGTAAGACACACGCTTGACATCGGTGGGAACAAACTTTTATAACATGTTATAGGAGGAACCTTTTACATATAAAGTTGCAGAAACATACAAAATACAGCATTCTTAGGACAAGGGCTGATGACAAACGTTTGCCCTGTGGCAAGCGCAAGTCGAACATCCGTCAATATTGCGTTCCTAAAAACAAAAAAATTCATTAGTTTTAAAGCGAGAATTCTGTTGTCGCGCTACAATGGACGATACCGTAGTAAGAACGCTTTTGTATTTTTCTGGACTATGTTCCTTTTCCATTCTCTTTTTTTGTTCTGAGGAGCTTCGTTTGGCAATGGCGCCCGCATGATGACCATACAATGCGCTATAGGAAACCTTCGGAATACAGAGGCGCGAATTATAGTTGAAGCTAATGCACAGGTTAAAGAATACTGAAACGTCAACTAAGTGAATCAAGCGGTTAGTTCGTCTATTCCTCGTACTTCAAAAAAGTCGTACTTCACAGAAATGCAGACCGTAAGTTGGTGCAAAACAAAAGGTTAACAGCATTAAGCGCAGAAAAGAGTCAAGTCTTCCAAGTAAAAACATGGCCAACACATTTTCGTACTCTGCGACAGGCGCTCTTTGGGGCGCAAAAGCGTTTATTTGAACATTGTGATATAATAATTCTGTGGAAATTTTGGTTTACTACGGTTACCAGCCAGTTACCGTCCTCTTAAGCGGCACCTACCCTGTGGCTTTCTTCTTTATTTTTTTCCCCTCAGCATATATGCTCAAGGACTAGGTGGAACTTTTCTTTCGCGCTGCCATAATGTACACTCTGGAAAATTATTACGTCCTAGAGCGCTATGTTTATGACGCAACACAAAAGTTGAGGCGATGAAAGACAACGCATTGTATTCACTCAATCGAACGCATTGCTTTCGAACAAACATTGTGCAATTATGGTCCGTTAGCGGGGACACAGCCAACGTGCTGGAACGCGAGGAAGTGCCATGCGGAGTCTCGAGAAAGTGCGACACCTTTCAGGAAAGAATAACGGGGCTGTACCGGGAAGAGGAATCGGGACAGCGAACGGTGAAGCGGGCTGTGAGGTTTCGAATGTGCGCTGCTGTCCATAGTCACGGGGAGCAAGCGAGTCACAAGTGCACGCACAAGCACACACACACACACACACGCGCGCGCGCGCGCGCGCGCTTATAGAAGTTCACGCATCTTCGACACACACGCTCGCGCTCTGCACGCTGAAGAACAGGAGGCACTGATGCTTGTGGACCTGGATGTCCGTGACGGGTGACATAGTGGGCGCGGTGGCCGACGTTTCGGGCACAGCTCTCTTTCTAACGACGGCGTCGCTGGCGAGGACGTCTTTCTACAGCCGACTCCGTGAAATGCACGCGGTTCTCCCTACTTGGTTCTTTGGTCTGCAATGATAAAATAAACGAAAGGTATGGTTAAAATATTGCGAAGTGTTTATGCGAGGCAAATCACTTACGCCTACGCCTCTTTCTCTTTCTTTTTGACACTTGCTTGTTTCAATGAATGTACTTCTCAAACACCTTCTTTGTACCATGTTTATATACAAGGTTTAGGTTTTTCATCTTGGCTTCTCTGGATTAGTACAAAATAAGTTTTCCTTTTTTTTACGTAATACTTATTTTGTTCTTATTTTTGATGTGACACAGGACCATTCTCTTCGTAATGCAACGACCATGCCACTATTACTTAATATGAATTACATTTGGTTGCGTAGAACGCGGTCATGGGTAGAAACAGGGTCACCGATTTGCGCTCACGTGGATTAAAAAGCTGGTAGAAAGAGTATATTCACCATTACAAAACGCAATTATCTGTACTCACTTTGATTCAGACGGCGTATCTCCTGCTTGTGTGCCGGCTGCTATGCGAGATCCATCAGGGCGAGTACGCCTGTCAGCACCCTCAGCAAAATGTCCACGGTGTGGAGTCGGCTCGCCGCGCTAACCAATCGTCCTGCAACAGGTGGTCAGAAGCATGACTTTCAGGGCAAGAATAGTCAAACATAAAAAATTAAGGGCAGCTTCACACTATGTGGTTTCGAAGACTGGGCAAACAGCGAAGCTGCAGGCCCTTGCCTAGCTTTAACTGTGCTTTCCTTTGCTTAACTTGGTTTGGCTTGGATGGTTCTTAGCTTTAACTTTGCTTAACTTGGTTTGCCTTGGCTGGTTCTTAGCCAAACTTAGTCGTGCAGCGAATGGTGGTGGCACGTGCAGCGAGTTCGCCGTTTCCTATCATCTTGAAAACTCCTAGTTTCATATAAATGCACATGCGTCTAGGCAGCTGAGCGCGGCGCGGCGCACACGTTGGACTATAGAGGGGTCGGTTTTCACGCCTTCCACAATCACGGCTATCCACTAGCGCATCATGCTCGACGAGACGCGGATGCGGTCCATTCTGGGTGACGAGGCAGGCGCGAAATGCAGAATGTCGCATCTCGACACCGGCTGCAGTCGGGGCACGCCGACGAACGCCGGATACGTCGGCCGCACCTCGCGCTGTGGCGAGGGTAACCTGGGAGATGGTGGTAACCTCGCCGAACGATGACGTCATGCGCGTCGCCTAGCAACGCCGTGCACCAGCTTTCGAGGCGTTGCTAGGCAACGCGCGGTGACGTCATCGCCAGGCGCAGTTTTTTTTTTGTTTGTACTACGCGGCCTAACCAAGATCTTAAACCGCTCCGCTGTTAAAAACGAAAGCATCGCGCTGAAACATTCAGTGCCGCACCGCTGTCAATTAGCTTGCAGCACAAAAACGCCTGGAAGGTATATGAAATTAAGACAACTGGAAAATATAGTTAGAACAGAAATAGGTAATGAATGGAGTCAGCTGGGTTAACGTGACGCGGCCATTTTCGTAGGCCGCAAGCCAAACGGGCTCTGCCGCCAATGTTCTTGTGGTACAACAGTCTCATAGCTCCGCTTCGAACACCACCATACGTGGGTGACCCTAAGTGCCAAGTATTTGAAAGAGGGAGATGGAAAAGCGCGAAACCAGAAAACAGCGAAACCACTCTCAAACAGTCTAGTGCGAACATGTCCGCAAACAATCGTATTGGCGGAGCGGCTCGCGAGTTTTACACGAGCAATTGGCACAAAAGGGAGCCGGTAACTTGTTCGCGTAGCGGCATGCATGGTCACGCGAACAGAGTAACAATACGAGCCACATAGCAAGAAACTAACGTTGCTGTAAAAATTGGAACGACCAATGCCCCAACCCAACTCTAAATCAGAAATTAGATCGCAAACGAACCAGACCTGACAGTCATTAACTAACCAGTCAGTTTAGCGACATGGCATTCAGGTCATTAGCCACGTCATTAGACTCGTCTCTCCTTCTGTTATATTCATTTGTTTTAGCGCCGTGTCAAATCAAAGTGCAGCCACCTACACCCGCTGCAGTAGCCTAATGGCTGTGGCTTTCTAATGCTGGCCGGGAAGTCAAGGGTTCGATTTCCAGCAGCAGCGGCCGCATTGCGATAAGGGAAATGCGGTCGCCGCATTTCAACATGTCGCCTGTGTTTCCTCCACAGAAGACAAACAAAACAATACAGCTTCTCAGGAACACCGGTAAGCTCCAGCCTTCTCCGCTGGTGTTTGCCTACATGGATACGCACAGTTTTTCCTTAGCTCGATTCACCAGCCCCGCAGCGAATTTGTCCTGCAGCTCGGTAATGGTGTCGGGCTTATCTCTCTGTGCTCGTCCCGTTTTGAAGGGAGCCTTCGCTCCACTCTCGCTTCTGACTGAAAGCGGCGCTCGTCGCTTTCGGTGCAATTTGTCGGACCATGTTACCACACAGCCGTGCTTCGGGATAATAGGTAGGGCCACCGACGTACGGGCAGCGGTGGGTTGTTTATTCAAACAGGGACACAGATGCACAGGTGTGTTCTGCAGTAAGGTAAACTACAAATTAGCGCTGGTGTGACTCGATGTGCGTTCGGCCCACAATATGCTTGACAGTGTCGCCCTCCGCCTCATGCGGAAAAACAAGTTCGCGGCTAGTCCGAGAATCTTGCAAGCTTGTCGCCTTCTATTTTGTGAATTTTGAAGCTTTTTTCTTTTCCTTTACCTGTCTTTTTTCTGCCAAAAGCCAGTACGGATGACAATGGTTATTTTTTATTTTCTTTCTTGCACAGGCGGTTGACTGAGAGAGAGAGAGAGAGAGAAACGTGGTGGGAAAGGCAGGGAGGTTAACCGGAAAAGATTCTGGTTTGCTACCCTGCACTGGGGGAAGGGGAAGGGGAAATGAAAGGCGGAAAGAATAGGGAAGAGAAAAAGCAGTCACAAAAAAAATTAAGGTATTAAAAAAAAGGAAAAAGAAAAGGAGGAGGTTCGAAACGTCTGTGAGAACTATAGTCTGTCAGATAGTCCACTCGATCGCAAAAACTTCAAGAGTGCCTTGACTGACTTGTTGTGTGACGACTGTATAGGCCGGCGTTCCAGGACTGTCTGCTCCTAAAGCGGCCGGTCGTCAAGACGTGCCAGCGCGGTCGCGAATGACTGTCTATGTGCGCTGTATTGGGGACAGTGACAAAGTACGTGCTCGATTGTTTCCTCGTCGCCGCAGTGATCACACGCAGCACTATCCTCCCATCCGATGCGGAAAGCAAACGACTTTGTAAATGCGACACCAAGCCACAATCTGCAAAGTACTGTTGTTTCGGGTCGGGATAGTCCAGGTGGAGGTCGAAGTCGAAGACAGGGGTCCAGTCGATGCAGACGTGTGTGTTGCAAACTAGGTGTGTTCCACAACGATTGTGTGGCATCGTTTGCAAGCACTCGAAGTTTCGCAGCTGCATCTGTTCGTGACAGCGGGATTGGTTCCTGTGCGCCGTCTTCGTGAGCAGATCGAGCAGCTTCATCAGCATATTCGTTGCCCATTACGCCACAGTGGCTAGGGAGCCACTGAAAGGTGACGTCGTGTCCTTGCTCGACGAGGCAATGAAGGAGCTCTCGGATTTCTAGGACTAGTTGTTCGTAGGGTCCACGGTGTAAGGCGGAAAGCAAGCAATGTAGCGCTGCCTTGGAGTCACTGAAAACACTCCATTTGTTAGGTGGTTCCTCACGAATTATGCGAAGTGCGCTACGAAGAGCAGCAAGCTCCGCGGCTGTCGATGTCGTCTGGTGTGATGTCTTGAATTTCAAGGTGGAGACTTTCGCAGGAAAAAACACTGATCCTGCAGAACCGTCCACGGTGGTTGAACCATCAGTGTATAGATGGGTATGATCACTGTATTTTTCGTAGAGCATGATCAGCGAAAGTTGCTTGAGAGCTGGTGATGAGAGTTCGGCTTTCGTTCGAATTCCAGGCACTGTCAGTCGAACTTGTGGCTGAGTCAAGCACCAAGGAGGAAACAAAACTCTCGTTGCAGCTGTGTAACCTGATGGAAGGTATGTACGATAAGGCAGTATTGTCTGACAAAAAGAGGCACGTGGTCGGTCTTCTGGCAGTGAGGCTAGATGGTGGGAAGGGGCGCGAGCAAGGTGCCTGACGTGTGCTCTGAGCGCTTCCATAATAATGTGAATCTTGGCTGGGTAGTCATGTGCAATTGCAATGGTTTCTGATGTTGATGTACATCGTGGCAACCCTAGACAGACCCTAAGTGCCTGTGCCTGAGCACTTTCGATTGTACGAATGTTAGTTCTACGGGTATTGGTCAGCACTGCCAAGCTGTACCTCAGATACCCGAGAAACAGCGTCCTGTAGAGTTGCATCATCGCGTGTACTGAAGTACCCCAGGATTTTCCTCCAAGAAACTTGAAGAGATGAGAGATGGCTGTCAGGCGCTTCTTTAGGTTGGTGACATGGGGACTCCAACAAAGGTCACGATCGATGATTACCCCTAAGAACCTGTGCGTTCTGACGTAAGGGATATTTTGTCCATCGATGGTTATGGTGTATGGTGTCATTCGTTTCCGGCTAAATGCGATCAATGCGCATTTTTCTGGGGAAATCTTGAGGCCTTGTTCATTAAGGTACGTCGCTATCAACGCCGCAGATTTTTGGAGCCTAGCACGTACTTGTGGACGCGTCATGCCAGATGCCCAGACGCATATGTCATCCGCATATATTGACAACTTCACCGTATTTGGTAGGCATTCTACTAGGGCAATGAGCACAAGATTGAAGAGTGTTGGGCTCAACACACCACCCTGTGGTACTCCACGGTGTGTATAGTGTTGAGAAGTTGGGCCGTCTTCAGTATTCACAAATAGAGACCGCATATGTAAATAACTGCGTGTCCAACGATAAAGCCTACCGCCGAGGCCAACCATTTCCAGAGCCTCTAATATAGCCTCATGAAGAACATTGTCATATGCTCCTTTGATGTCGAGGAACATAGCGACAGATAATCGCTTGCACGTCTTTTGATGTTGAACGTAAGTAACCAAATCGATGACGTTGTCAATAGAACATCGGTGACGTCGAAAGCCAGCCATTGCGTCTGGATAAACTTCATAGCGTTCCAGGTACCATTCAAGTCTGGCGAGGACCATTCGTTCCATCACCTTCCCAATGCAACTAGCCAGCGCGATTGGGCGGTAGGAAGTAATCTCTAGAGGAGACTTGCCAGGTTTGAGGAGTGGTACCAGGCGGCTGGTCTTCCATTCTTGAGGAACGTTTCCATTCTCCCAGGACTCATTGAAGACGTTCAGCAAGGCACTTCGCGCTAGTTCACCGAGGTGGCACAAGGTACAGTAAGAAATACCATCTGGTCCAGGGGACGACGACCGATTACATAGGGCAAGTGCCGCGTCGAGCTCTTGAGTGCTGAACGGCAGATCCATGCGTGAGTCCCGTGTGTCCGGAACGTAGTCAGAGGTAAGGGAACTTGATCCCACTGACTGGCCTGTAATCATGGCACAGAAATCTTCCGCTACGTCGAGGTCTTGTCGGCGTTGGAAAAGTGCTAGTGCCTTGAATGGAAAGCGTTGTTCCGGAACGGAACGTAGGCCTCTCACAGTTCTCCATATTTGAGACAGTGGCTTGCGGGGGTCAAGGGACTCGCAATACTTTGTCCATCGTTCCGATTCCAGTTTATCCATGCGGCGTTGTATCTTCTTTTGAGTGCGCCGGGCTGTCCTTAGATCGTGAATGGACTTCGTGCGTCGGTATCTTCGTTCGGCGCGACGACGAATAGCACGAAGTCGCTCCAACTCCAGGTCGAATTGCGAGTACTTCGATGAGCACATGAGCGTGCACATAGCGGTCTGCGCCGCTTCTTTAATAGCTTCCTGCAGTCCAGATAAAAGACCTTTCTGACAAGCGTCCTCCAGGTGGTTTTTAAACACAGTCCAATCAATTCTTCGTAGTGTGCTTGGCGGGTGAGTGTTAGACATGCCGTCAATCTTGAGGTAGGTGGGGATGTGATCGCTGCCATGTGTCTCAATGTCCAAAAACCACTTAACGCGCGTGGCAAAGCGGCGTGATACAAAGGTCAAGTCCAGGCAGCTGCTGTACACTGTGCCGCGTAGAAACGTAGGACTTGCGTCATTGAGCAGCAAGAGGTCATGATTGGAGGAAAACGAAGCGAGACTTCGTCCGGTTGCGTTGACTTTTGAGCTTCCCCAAATGGTGTGATGGGCGTTAAAGTCCCCGGTGATAATCCAAGGACCAGGGGACGCTTTTATTATGTCTTCTAGTCTTTTGGTGTCAAACCGGCTTGATGGAGATAGGTACGCGCCTACAAGTGTAAAGGTGAGCTTTCTATTTTTGACGGTTAAGCAGACATACTGATTGTCGTCATGAGGTTGCACAGGCTGGATGACGTAAGTAAGCTCACGGCGAATAAAGACGACTACCTTGCTATTTCCGTTGTTATTTGAGGACGTAACTGACTCGTAGCCGGATAGTCTGATAGGGTGTGTTAAATTTGGTTCGCAGATAACGATTATTGGAAATCGGTTAATATGTACAAACTGGCGAAAATCAGCAATGCGAGATCTTAGACCTCTGGCGTTCCACTGAATAATCGATGCTTCTTTGACCTCCTTACGAAATGACTGGTGGTTGTCAGCCATGGTTCACTCGAGGGTTGCTAGGACTGGGCTCAGCGAGTCCAGCACTTGTAGTCCCCTCCGAGCGGATGGAGTTTCCATGCTGGTCAGCATTACTCTGATGACATCAATTATGGACCGCAACATCGGGATGATTTGGCGGTCTACTGTTGGCAGAACATCAACTGAAGGTTGCTTCGATGGAGGCTTCAAACGTGTAGTCTCCTTGGAGGGCTGAGCGCTCGGGAGCGCTGGCTAGTCTTCTACACGGGAAGGATTTTCCGTTGGAGGCCTCCTTGTGATCTCGGGTCTGCTTGTACTCGAAGCTGATCGCGTTGGCACAATCTGTGCATGAACTGCACCTTGAGTTGTACGTTTCCGTCGATGACGTCGACGTCGACGCCGGATCTTTTCAGAAGCTTCACTGTGAGAAGAGCTGTCCCTAACCATCTGTTTCAGGATAGCAAATTCTTTTTTGATCCGTGGGCAGTCTTTAGATGTGGCTTCATGAGAACCGTTACAGTTGCCACATCTAATGTTGGTTGCGCGGCAGACGTCTGCAGTGTGCGACTCCGCACATCGAGGGCACACTACAGATTTTGCACAGGCGCCCTCGACATGTCCAATCTTGAAGCATTTGTGACATTGAAGCGGCTTAGGGACAAACGGCCGAACAACATGTCGGAAGTGACCAACCTTGACATGCGAAGGGATAGAGTCGCCCTTGAAAACTATCTTCACGCAGCGGCTGTTTCCAAGGCGGCATACGTGCGTTATGACTACTCCTTCATACGCCGGTTTAATCAGAATGGGCAGGTCTGAGTTCGTAATTGCCAGGTCAATATCGTAGATTACGCCGGCAGTGCAGGTTTCTTCCATTGGTATAACCGGTCTTACTTTGATGTTTCCCAATTCTGTTATCTGTCGGAGCTTATCCAGCGCATTTCCCCGGGTCGTGTCGACATCCAAGACATTCTTGCGCGTGTTTATTCGGACCTCCTTAATTTCATTTGGTGCCATTCCCTCAAGGAAAACGGAGAGAGCTTGCCTGTTTAATCCTCGAAGGCTGATGGAATTATCCACAGGGATGAAAAGGATGGTGTGCGGCCAGCGCTCAGGTTTTGCATGCAGGGTTGATGTACTCCCGGGTGATGACGTCTTGATGAGTCTTCTTTTTGCCTTTCGGCTCCTCACCGATACAAAGCTGTCGTCCGATGAGTCGTCGCCTGTGACCGAGTAAATCTCAGTGTCTTCGCTGGTGCTAGACCAAGTACCTCGCTTCCTTGAGGAGCTTGTCAAAGTAGACCTCTGGCCCGGCGGGATTGCAGGATCCGCATCCATGACCACGAGAGCAGGAGCCTCAGTGGAGTCTTCACTGCTGGTGGACCGGTTGCCCCTTGTCAATGAAGAGCTCGCCGTGGTAGACTTCTGGCCACACAGGACTGCGGGAGGCTCCGCGTCCATAGCCGCAAGGCTGGACACATAAAGCGCCCCGGAAATCGTGGAAAAATGGACGAAATATAGCTAGCCGAGATAGATGCGTTCTAGCAAAGAGCAACTTCGTCGTCGTTCGCCGCGCACTTCGGCGGTTGACTGATATTGCATTGTGTTATGTGCACGGCGCCCATGTCATCTTTCTGTTCATGTATGAGCTCGACATGCTGTAGCACTCAGTCCGAGAATTGCGAAAGTTCTGAAATTGAGTAATACAATTCGTATCGCACGACAGAATATTCTGCTTTGAGCGTCAAAAAAGATATATGTGATTGCACTATGACTGTATTTTCTGACTGCATTTTCAATACATAAGCAGTATCTATTGAACATATTTGCGCGGGCAACTGACTGGACAGTGAAAATGCAGGCACAATCACTGCAGAGATAAATGAGACGAATAAAACTGCTTGCGAGATAAATTTGTGTCCGTGATGCAAAGCAACGGTTTCAGTACACACGTAGCTGTGAGCTCAGCCGGTGAGTCCGATCTTTTAAAACCACGCGTCTCCGTTATGTGTCCCGACTCCTCCTGAAGTTTTTAAGTAGTGTTGACTTAGCCAATGATTGGTAATGCTTGGAACATTCATTTGAGGGCGTTGTGCCGAGTGGTGGGCTGTTCGGCGCCGCGCCGTAAGCAGGATCGATCAAAGGCTGAGAGATTGTGTCCTGTTCCACTTCGCTGTGCGCGGCGTCGTCTTGTTCACCCGTCTCGGGATGCGCTTTTGAACATTGACGAACTTTTCTGAAAGGATTCGCTCACGCGGAGCAATCGCCGGCTCCTCCTGCATGGCTAGATCGTCCTGCCGCCTGCAACGTTCTTCTCCTCCATTAACAACCGGTGACGATTTAAATCGAACCTCACGACTTAAGGCTGTCCGTGTATTCATACGTGTGGGATCGTACAATGTAGACCAGTCGCCGGGGTTCGTGCAGGTTGCAGAATGTGCTACGCTGTTCGCCTCGCGCGTGTGATCTCCCTAGAGAAGCCTGTATTGCTGTTAAATAGACTGTAGCACTCGCGAAGTATCTGATCTTTGAGAGCGATAACATTATTAAAGTGATCATTCGCCCAAAGCATTCACCGTCGGAAAATTTGTAATAAAAATGTCACAGTTTCGCCCTAAGGGCGAAGCAATGAATGCAATAGCAACACAGCAATGTCATACGAAGTAAGGTGAGCGGTTTTGGTAGCAATATGAATTGTAGTAAACATGAGCTGATTAAGTAAGCAGGTGTGCTGCGGCGTAAGTAGACCGACATGAAGAGAGACTCGATGACCACGAGAAGGCGCGTGTGAAACGGTGGTGTTGATGAGAAGCGCTTCCCATGGGCAGCGCGTGCGAAGGGACACACCTGTAGCGCTGCACTGCCGATCCGGGCAGCATTGCATGTGTAGCGTGCGTTGGAAAATGTGGCCCGGCTATTACTAACGGAATGAACAAGCGTGGTATGAGCGCGCACAAACAAACATGAATAGATCACACTGAATGACTGCAGACAACTACTGTCAAAACGCTGGCAGCAAGCGCATACGCCGCAGCGGGCGAAGGTACGTGCGGTCTATCGCTTCAACGGAAACTGAGCGGCGAATGCAGAGCGCATAAAGGTCAGAGCCGTGTGGAGATAAGAGACGGTGCGGGCGAGCGACGAGCGCGGTTGTTGGCAAAGTAGAAGTGCACCCCCCCCCCCCCCGCTCCCTTCGGCGCTGGCTTCCCGCTTCCTTGCTTGCGCGTGGGAGATTGAGTGCGTTCGCTCTCCGTGATAGCGCGCGTGCATACGGCGCGCGGCGAAGATTTTATCTATACGGAACCTCACGGAGAAATCCGGTTGAAGTGTCCATATAATTGCTATCGCAATAATAAAAAATATTAATGATAGCAATATTGAAGAGGGAGAGATGAGGAACAACGATCTCGCTGAGGATTGAATTAAGGAGTGTTGTTTGACGCGTTTTTTTAATAATATTTTGTTTTCTGCTCCGGACAAGCGCTCTTACCATAACGGTATTTCGCGTCCAATAGAATATGTTGCGCTCGCGTTCTCGACCCCAAATTTGTATTTTTCTGAAACCACATGTTGGAAATTTTGTCCAGGACTTCTTTGGCATACGTACCAACGTGCACGACGCATATTGAATGCAAAAGCGTGTGACCTCTTGAGAAAAACAGTTACAAGCTCTGGTGTCAAAAGGGAAAAAAACTGACTATCTAGAGAGTTGTGCGGACGCAAGTATCATGCCTACTTTATTTATATCCCATTGAGTGTCCTCAACACGACGTCCAGCGCAGATATTTACAGACTGCACTAAACCGACAGGACTTTACTGAAACAAATATTCTTGGAACCTGGCCAAATCCGTTCATAGCGCAGAATGCCATTCGTACAATGCTGCAATTTTCGGGAAACGCCAGCTACAATGACTGATTGTAGTGCTGCTGTGCGTCCTGCTGTGTGCGCGTAGTGCTCATTTTCTCTTTCTCTCCTTCTTTTCCTTTTACAGCGTAAGCTGTTATGGGCTCATTCCAATAGCCGTTTCGATTCGCGATGGTGTCAGCCGCCGCCGCTGGTGACCGTAACCGCTATCGCCGGAAATGCGAAAAAAGTGCCCGAACCCCGCCGGGATCGAGCCCAGGCCCGCTGTGCGGGAGTCGGATACTTTACCACTGAGCAACGCAAGCTCTTGCTATCAGGTAGCGTAAAAATGCCCTATTATCGCGCCCTAGGCAGGCGCACAGGCGCATACGACGATATGCGATTCAGACGAAGCACGCAGTCAACGCGGGATCACGTTGACTGCCAGTATGGTGGCGCCATCTAGTTAAGGCGCCTGCATACGCAGCGTGCGCATTCGCAGACGACCAGATGCGATTCAGACGAGGCGCGCGATCACGAGCCTCCGCCAGTATGGTGGCGCCATCTAGTTAAGGTGCCTCCAAACGCAGCGTTCCCAACATGTAAGTTGCATACAGCAATTGCATGCTGCATGTAACTAGACCTAGTTAACTCAAGCAGGCTAGGTGACTATTTGTCACCCGCCCGTTTTGAAGATTTCAATAAACAATCATGATCATCATCGTCAACAACAACGTACCGTGCCACGGGTCAAGGGATGTGAGATGTGCGCCACGTATTCTGGATACCTCTTCAGCACACGTTATAGTGTCTCCTCGCAAGGTACGAAGCGTTGCTGAAGAAGCGAATCGTTGAGCTACGTGCGCGGCTACAACCAGGCATCATCGGGCTCAGCAGACTGCTGTGCAGAGAGCATTACAAGCCTCAGCTCGCCATCGACGCCGGGCGGACCGTTCAGATCGTTTTCGTCAAAACAAGGCAAAGAGAATTTGTCGCTGTTACGATTCACTTAAAGCTGCGATGCCCGGACCACGTGTATATGTATACATATATATAGTGAATTCCGATTCACGTTGAGCAACCATGCTCCGACCGCGTGCAGGCACATGGTGATCGGCGTGCCTAACGATCTCGCTCGTCAACATGAATAGACGTGTCAGTCGTGAGGGTCAGAGAAAAAACTTGTCGCTGAGTCCTCAACGTTGCTCCTCCGCAGAGGACGTTCACCCGGCTCCAGTCTCCTACCATTTATGCTAGCCTTGCTCCCCCACCAAGGACGTTCACCAGGCTAGGGTCTCCTACCATTTATGCTAACCTTGCTCCCCCACCAAGGACGTTCACCGGGCTCTGGTCTCCTACCATTTATGCTAACCTTTGGATTGTCCTAGCCTGCATTAGGGGAGAAACGAGGGATAAAGTGCCCGGATGGTGGAGGGTATGAGAAGGCCAGCCAGCAGCCACGTGAAGAACACTTTTCTTGTACGTTGTTCTTTGGAGCACACCGCTCACCCATAACCATGTATTAAACGTCTGTTATTTGTTCATACGTCGCCTCATCTTCCCTGCCGAACCCTCTCCGATGGTCAACCTCGTTCGAGCTCCAAGCAGATGCTGTTGAAAGGTACCCCTCAACCTCGGCCCGTGAGCTAATGGTTTAGCCATACCTAACGTACCGAGCTAGCAGACAAAAGCGCACAAAACCCACTCGTTAACGAACCATTCGTCGACGTTGCTATGCGCTCCCTGACGAACGGGCTCACTGAAACAGCATGACAACGAGCCGTAATAAAAGACTTAGGCTCCCTGCAGCTCTGAAAAGCGAGAGCAATGTAGCGTCAATAAGACTGAGTCCGTATTCAGAAATCTCTCTTACACTAGAATTGTTCGTAATAAAAATTTTCAGCCATTTCTGATTCTGGACTGATTATTAGCGAATGCGGCTAGCTAATGGAAAATATCACTTACCAAAGAAGAACTTTGTAAGTAAATCAGCTCCTGACGTACTTAAACATCAGCTGAATGTTATATCATTGTGTTTTTGCCATTACCATAAACTACACGCATTAATAGTAACTTTCAGTATGTAGTATGTTGGTGGAATGACTCATTTTTATTCAAGGAGGTGCTGTATTCAACACTCTCCACGCACAGGCCGCGCATGCGCAGTCGATATCATGTCAGCATGACAGTGTCGCCGATGACGCGAGCTCATCACGAGTATACATAGAATTCTAGAAAATAACAGAGATTGATCATTTGTTTGCGTTAGCCAGAGAAAGATGTCACAACCTGATCTAACATCAACGTAAATATACTGAATGCATTTGGCTTGCGATGCATTAGACAGCGGTCGTTTCAACAATATAATAAGAAATAACAAGTGCTCGTAACGCAACAACGCTAACCGAAATTGAACGTTGTTATGCTCCTTAAGTTAGTTTCGCTCGCAAATTTTCCTTGTACCAATTCAGGCACACGAGGCAAATAAATTTTTGTGAATACAGAGTTATTCGCTTTAAATAGTTACACAAATTCGTGCAGCGCTAGGCGATGATAATGCGCACTGAAGTCCGAGGATCTCTACAGTGCCAGAGAGACCAAAGAGTAGCACTCTCCACTGTCAACATCAACAATGAGCAGAAGGCTTAAGTACTGGCCAGTTACCATGGTAACGAAGGCGACTCTGCGAATGACAGGCACGCCTTCGCCGTTGGTGAAAAAAGACCGGCAGATCCCACGCCCTGTGGGAATCGATGTTAAGCGACGCAGTGTCCGGGGAGCCTACCAAGTTAACGAAACGACCATGAGAGCACCAAGACGTAGACGGCTGTTTCATGATCTACATGACACGCATGTCATGACATTCATGTCATGAGTTCCTCAGGAGTCCCTTTAGCTACGCCTAAGAGACCTTAAGGCGAAAGCCTTAGTCATGTTGAAGACGATGACTTCTACCATCAATCTTTAGCCTTTGCCTTCACTTAGTACCCACGTCAGAACCCATTTCAGTGGCTTTTCAGTGTTAATATTTTTTCGCTGAGTCATTGTCATTTTTGCTGAGTCATGCTCATGACTATGACTTCTGCCATCATCCTTTAGTGTTTCCTTCCCTTAGTACTCAGTTGCAAACCAATTTCAGTGGTTTGTGAATGTTAAACTTTTTTTACCGCGTCATTGTCATTTTTGCAGTCATGCTCATGACTATGACTTCTACCATCATCCTTTCGTCTTTCCTTCCCTTAGTTCCCACGTCCCAAACCCTTTCAGTGGTTTTTTAGTGTTAATGTTCTTTTGTTGGATCATTGTAATTGTAGGCGGCTGTTTCATGACCTACATGACACGCATATCATGACATTCATGTCATGACCTATTATTTATGTTCGTCATGTACTGTTGTCATACTATGGCAATGTTGGTACCAACCAAGTTAACAAAACTAAGAGAGCACCAAGACGTAGGCAGCTGTTTCATGACCTACATGACACACATGTCATGATATTCATGTCATGACCTTTCATTTATGTTCATCATACACTCGTGTCATACTATGCCAATTTCGGTAAATATCAAGTTAACGAAACGAGCATGAAAGGCTAGATAGATAGATAGATAGATAGATAGATAGATAGATAGATAGATAGATAGATAGATAGATAGATAGATAGATAGATAGATAGATAGATAGATAGATAGATAGATAGATAGATAGATAGATAGATAGATAGATAGATAGATAGATAGATAGATAGATAGATAGATAGATAGATAGATAGATAGATAGATAGATACTGTCAAAGTGGCAAATGTTCGCCAAGAAATGCTTCGCATTTGAAACCCGGCGGAAAATGACGACGGCGAAAGTTTCAAATATCGATGGCAGTAAGGAAACCCCGCAGCCAGGAGCGAATACGCTTGTCGTGAGCGTGCATTGCAAGAACGGTTGCCTTTAAGCTTCTTGAGAAGCCGCCGCAATCCTCCTCGAGATTCTTCGCAGCAGACACCGCGTGCGCGAATTCGGCATGCAGATGAAACAGTTCCGCGCCCGAGGCTTTCTAGAAGAGAAAGAGGCCATATGTTTCCCGGACAATATGGTAGCAGAGCTGAGGACATTGCTGACAAAAACGAAAACAACAACAACAACAACAACAAACGACGCAGCAGGATTGCTCCATGTCGGCATTCAGCCTGTGCGCGAGCTTTTTTCCATCGAAAGACGTGGCACGCCAGAAACCGCACCTCAGACCAAACCCTTTCACCCTCTCCCACTTGCCGCCTCTTCGCATTCGTTCTGTCACTGTCACCGTACGTGACGAAATAACGCTGAAACGGTTTGGTCCCTGCGAATCTGTGTAAATCCACGCCTCTCTCTCTTTTGTAGGCCACGTGTTCTCGCGGGTCTGTTGCATTTGTATGCGCTGTTTGCCGGTTGATATCGCTTCTCTCGGCTGCTCGCGCTCACGCTTTGCGATACAGCCTCCGGTATTTCGCACTCGGTTACTCGTTCACTGCGCTCCTAAAATTCCTCGATTCCGGTGTTATGCCCTGTAGCAAGGCGCCTTGCGTGTGTGGCGTCTCTCAAATTTAGCCTCCTGCTTCAAAGCCTGTCGAATGCGAACGCGTGCGCACAGGCACAAAACAAAGACCCGAGCGTTATCTGTGCTCACCTACAACAAAAATTGATAATGAAGAAAGCCGCGCTCCTTTCGGTGACCCGAGAAAAAAAGTTGACGCTTTCATTTTCATTTCTCTAACCTCTGAACATGTCCCCAAAACCTAAGGAAGGCGAATTATCGTCAGTATTTCTTTTACAGCGAAGCTGTTAGCCCCTCAGTGGTCGGTATTTTTCGAGTCCGTACTTTAGCAGAAGTCATCATCATCAGCAATAGCTAATACCCCCTAAGCATGCGAAAAATGCAATCGCTCATCCCCCTCATTATCCAGAGGCTACAAGCACTCAGTAAATTGAAGCGGACAGTGCATAGAATAATTGGAATCACATATATATACGTACAGAACAGCGTACGTTTCAATAAACAACAAGCTCAAAACAACCATCTGTCATCATCAGCAATGGCTCCTACACCCATAAGCTATGACTCATACCACCATTACCAAGCAAAACATGCAATCGCTCATACTGCCGTAAGGCATACGCTACAAGCGCTCAACAAAGTTAAGCAAACAGTGCACACATTCATTGAAATCACCCATACAGCAAGTCCAAAACAAGCATCCGAACCATAAATTATGCATTGCATGCAGCAGTGTTAGTGGTGGTTTTACAACGGTTTCGCTGGACATCCACTTTCGCCGGGCCGTGATGGTGGGTCAATTTTTTTATTTCTCTTTTCAAAAGTACTGCGCCGCTTGTTCAAACAAGAAGCGGCACCTTTGGCAATGGGGACGTGGCCCTACAAATAAATAGCAAATAGACTGGTGCAACAACACTTGGACGAGTTGTTAGATCCTGTCCTCAAGCTTCTTCAGGGCTGTTAACAACCGTGTTTTCGTTGCTCTTGTTGTATCAGAAGCAAGCTACAGCGCAATTATACAAAAAATACTAACATGTATTTGTCGAGGGCTTCCAGTTTTTTTTTTTTTTTTCATTTATACTTAAGCACAGCAGCCGAGTTGAAAAGCACGTCAGATGGTTCCTACTTCTCTCGCAACACAAATATTTACTTTCAGGTTGAACCCTTTCCCTTATCAATCCTCTTTCACTCACTTTAGACCATGCACGTGAGCCCTCTCTGGTTCGAATTTTCTTTTTTATTAATGCATTTTTAGATAAATACTTCACTTCGTGCTGTTAGGATGGAAATGAAAAGTAACACGAAAATTTTAGAGCGGGTTTTCGTATTATAATGAAGTATGTTAAAGTGCTGCTTCGAACTTCAAAATGTGCATTTACACTTCCATGAATAATGACTACTGAGTATTTGGAGACTTTGCATGCCATATGAGAATTTCTGCAGTTTTCTCAAGTCATCAAGACTGAGTGACCCTCTGCGAGTCAGTGATGAACATTGCAGTTCTTCTGCGTCTCCAGCGTACCTGAAGTCTGTCGCTTCTCCTCCTCTTCGCATTTTGCTTTCTTCCCCCCCCCCCCCCCCCACTCCTCCAATTTACGGTAGCCAATCGTACACAGGGCTAGGTAAACTTCCTGCGTCTCCTTTACCTATTCTTTATACCTACAGGTCATGCAAAACGTAATATCTCATTGGTGGCACTATGCCGGTAGATATTTGCGGCACTGAACCATAACCTCACCATTACTCCACGTGTGAAAATGGCAAAATTTCAGGAGGAGCCATAGATTTGCGTCATTAGGTCCACGAAAATTGCGTGATTCTAGTTGTTGGAACACGGAGTCTGCAAAAGAATACGTGCTTTCGCTTTAATGCGATTAGGATTCTTAGCCTACTTCAACTATACTTTCTATCTATCTATCTAGCTAGCTAGCTAGCTAGCTAGCTAGCTAGCTAGCTAGCTAGCGATTTGTCTAGGCTGCTGACGACAGCGTCTCAAAACGCTGGTTTTCCAGAGGGAATAATGCGAGAACGCACCCCTTACCACCAGTCCTAGCGGTACCATCGGTACCCCCGCCTAGGGGCACCGTACCACCACGCGACGTTTACCGCTGTGTTTTACTCCACAAACTTCGGGATCGGCCTACGAAAATAGTTAAACAGTGACAATAAATCGCAGTTAGCTCGCAACGAATGCCAAACTCATTAAAACCCCTTCCCCATTTGCGTTAAGACAGCCCTCAAAGAAATTTGAATTCAGTTTAAATCTACAGCATAAGCAATACAAATAGGCATAAGCGGTTCATCTGACAAAGTCGTGAGCGATATTAGCGCATACATTTTCCTGTGCTTTTTCTCACACGGTAGAAAACTAGTGGAATAATGTGCTATAACCAGATATGACAAGACTCGTCATTTCACCCGCTTTATTTAGCATAATAAGCCCCTATGACTGGGCTCTATTTAGGACGTGGCCCCATGAAGAAAGCATGTTGCATCGTTGATGGTTCCGCAATCTCTGTTGTGGAGTTATTACTCGAATATTCCTTGTTTCTTACAGTGCATTCCTTACCGGGTTCAAACTCTAGCCGCCGCTGCTGCCTAAAGTTGGTCTCCGGAATGGCAAGCACACACTCGAACACGTACTCCACGTGACCGGACGCGTCCAGCGTGCGGCTGTCCAGCGCATACGTCAGGCGCACGTGGTAGCCCGCAGCGCCTTCGGCGGGGGTTGGAGGAGCCAGTCTCGCTGGTGCCGAGGCCACGGGTCGCGACACGGGGTCCCGGCCGCTGCTCTGGTACAGGAACAACGTCGGTTGTGGGAACACGCCATCCACTTCGCACGACAGGTTCGTCACATGCGCCGACACCCGCTCGAAAGTGAAGTCGAACCTCTTGGGAGGAGCTGCGGTTGAAAACAAAATACCCAAAGTGTTTCAGTGAAGTGTGAGCGCGGAGGCTGAACGCTGAAGGACGCCTAAGCGTGGCTTCTTGGGAAAAATAGAAAAACAGCGGAACGCTACGCCAACAAAACAACTCGTATGTTGTCGTACGACCTTCTTCGTGCAACATTTGCGTAGGCTTTCGCTGTTTAGCCCAAGACGCGATCCGCTTGCTAGCTCAGGAACCTGCTATCCCGCTTTGCTGTATGCTTGTTCGCTAGAGCCACGCCTTTTTGTTTCTCGAGCCTGCTGCGTCATGCTGTGTCTTTTCTATTCATGGTGGTCTGAAACCAATCGACTGTTCTACCAAAAATTACATGAATCAAGTAGCTGAAAAGTAGCCCGCTAAACACAAATTAGTTGATTCACAGATAAGGAATACTTCGCAAAGGTAACAATATGGCAAATGTCGGAGTCACAGTGCGCTGCTTCCGTCAAGACGGCTTGAAGTTTGCCATATCCTATGCTGTCATAGCCATGCGCTATTACGAATGCAGAATGTCTTTATTTTTATTTATTTGTACTATCTCATCGGATAATGTCACATTGTAAATACAAACCCTGGCTCGGAAAACTTCCTTCATATTTCTCTTATTCGCTGATTTTGCGATTCACAAGTGCCACCCCAGCTGTATCATTAAAAATAAACATCACAAAATGATTTCTAAGGCATTCGCCAAAGTCATATTCCAATTATAATTCAGGTGTTTTGTGAATAGTGCCACAGAGACAGTGAAGGGGCTGCTACTGTCGGTCGGACGAAGACGACGGCGACGAAGTGGCCAGAGGCGCGCGACAGCCTTTTGCATCCGTCGCCGCTGCTTGTCCAAACCCTGGATATAGCAATACTCCCTAAATAAACGTTATCCCCGTAACATCTTTTGGTGGAGGTGCTGGGTAAACCTGTCAACGTGCCGGCTCCATCAACCAAGCACGGAACTTCGAAGCGGTCGCCGTCTTGGTTGCTCCGCGATGACCAGTGAAGTGCCGACGGTGCAGAAGCCACCGGCTCCTGTGATTCTTTTGCACCCACAAGACGCGGGAACCTTTTCTGGTACGTTATCCCCGTAACAATATGACCATAGATCTTTAAAAAAATATTTCTGGGGTTTTACGTGCCAAAACCAGCTTGTGATTTACAGTATTGGGGGACTCCGGAATAATTTTGACTACCTCTGGTTCTTGTAAAAGCACCAAATGCACGGTACACAAACGCTTTTGCATATCGCCCCCATCAAAATGCAGTCGCCACGGCCTGGATTCGATCCCGCGCACTCGGGCTTAGCTAATAAGGGCCAAACCAAAGCCACTACGCTACCACGGCAGGTCACTGATCTTCTTGCGTCCAAACATAATTTATTCGCGTTTAACGATCCACTAGACTTCACCACTACCCAGCGCAGCGCGTAGTAGCTATAGAAGCACAGTGCCTGCAGGCATAAAGTACGGCGCCGTTAATCTTACGCAATAGTTGTAGCTGTGTAGAAAAATACGGAGTCTTCAGGAAGCAACGAACGTAGCCGATCTTTTCCTCAACATGGTGCTCGCTAATCTGATAGATGGTTTATGTTCTGAAATGAAGCAGCTCCCTGACGGCTTATTTCTCAATGGAGGATTATTGCTTACCGTACTATCCCCTGCTACCTAATGGTTCTTACTGATCAAGCTCCGGGCTTATCCCACTTCGGCCCCCATTTCAATCTAACATTTTCTTTTATTAGATAACCTCAGCTTCAGGGATCGACTTTACCATCCCCCTTCGTAGGGTACAGCAATAAAAAGGTTCCCAAATTCTCCATCATTTATACGTAAATCACTGATATTTAATGAGTTAAAGACAGTTAGCAAAGTTCGGAGACTTGGCGCCCTTCAGCCTTCCCTCTCTAACGCTTGGATGCAGCGCGGCTAAGCCATACGCAATGTCGTTAGAAGAAGTTCATTACGTTCCTGGATTAGTACTGCCAGGTGCATCGAAGGTTATTCAATGCATTCGCACCATGCGCTGGGCGTTCTACGAATGTGAGCAGATGACTCCTCCATCCACCCTTTACCTTGCCCTGCTTTTTTCTTCCCCCCCCCCCCTTACTTTTTGAGGCTGGTACTTTGCGTAAAGAGACGCAATGAGGCAAGCTCGATTTTGCGCAGGACCCCTTCTTTCCTTCACCGCTCTCCTGGACTTTGAACGCATTGCTAATAAGCCATTGGGAATCAGCAGCCGGAGCTGCTGCACCACCGAACGGCGCTTCTTTAATGAATACCTGGCTCCTGCTGCTAATTACTCTGAACGCCATTTCGCGCATGCCACCGGCGGGAGAGGAGAGCGGGAAACGCGCGCTAGCCGCATGGCAGTAAGCGCTGCACTGTCCATAGGTACGCACTTTTCGAGTCGAAAGGGAGCCGAATGCGACAGAAAGAGCAAAGCTTCACCCGTGAGAAACTTATTTGGGCAGGGAGTGCAACGGAGGATCGGCGCTCAAGCTTACTCAAAGTAGCATCTGAAGTTAGATGGGCGCAGGTAAATGAAGTACGCGATGAGCGTTTGTATTTTCTTGGTATTTCGAAGTTAGGACTAATGAAGCGGATATAGACGAGGAGCCTATGGCTGCTCGTTACGCTTTTCTAAGATAGAATGTGATTCACGTGTCATGGTAGTAACATCGGTAGATTAAAATGCACTACAATTATGTGTAACTGTTTTCACCCTTTGCGGGTCGCATTGATAATAAGTAACACCATAAGTTCTGTAAAAACATTATGGTGCGAACAGAATTATTTTTTACTTATACGTATTCACCAGCTAATAATTTCCCAACAGCGACAACGTCGAAACACTCAACATTAAAGAGTTCGTTCGGAATTTCCCTTCACATAACTTACTTCCAGGTACTGCTGCTCCCTATGACGTGCCCGACAAACAAAAATATGATATGATGACGTATTCCGCTGAAAATTCCGGTAGAATTACAAAAATGCCATTTTTTTCAATTACCCTTTTGTCAGAAAGGCAGCTAGACAAGAATAAGTGAGAGTTCTTGTGCGCGGAGTAGTGACCTTCCCCTTTTTTTTTTTTTTTTTTTTTTGTTTTGGACTACACCAATTCTCTTCCCGTCAGTTGAAGGACATCCCAGTTTTGTTACGCATTCGGAAACTAGCAAGGGTGAAGAGGAGCGTTTACGCACCAGTACCGACAAGATGTCCGCGCAACAAAGCCTGCAAGTGTTCATCACTGCATGTTCCTTGCATAAATAGACGACCCTTCAGCAACATCGTTAAAGCAGGCGAATATTCCCAAGAAGCCTACGAACAAATTTCAACATGTGTCCTGGCAACTCCATGGCAAAACACCGGAGACGCACAATTAGGACGCGAAGATTGATACATACTTTTATAGGGATTTCCTCTCCACAGGAAGAAAAAAAAAGGCAACAGAAAAGCCCTGGTCTTCTTGTTTCCTTTTCGTTTTTGTTTAATTTCTTTCTTCTTTTTTTTTCCAAGCCCAAGTGTCACCTCCAGCGTAATAGGTCCCCGCGTACTCCTCGAATGACGCTTTGCGGTAGCTCACAGCGAGCCGGGGATATATAAATCATGCTCGATTTGCGTGTCCCGGTTTCGCGAACGCTGATGATATGTCTCTAATGGAGCAACAATGAGTAATGGACGCCGTTTCCAACCACGGGGCGGCCGCGTTTGTGCAGCAACATGATAACACGTCCCCTCTAGCACTACTCTTGTAGCACCTACACGGCTTGCAGCCACTGTCGTTGCCGCACAGGCTCATTTCCGATGCAACGTTCTTTTCTGGTCCGCCCACGTTGATTTCGCAAACAGCTTGCACACATTTCGCGGCGACACATGCGAGTCGCAGCCCGCGTTCTTGCCTCTCGTGGAGACGTGAAAAATTGTGATCCCCACTCATTCGGGAGACCACTGAGAAGATCAGGAGAGATTGTTTCTGCGGCGTCGACGTGCTTGGTCAACAGAGACGTTCGTCTTCAAAATGACAAACAGTGCTTACGACGGAACAAGTGATACGAAAAGGACAGAAGCGCTGACTGCCAAAAGATGTTATTAACAGTCTTACAGTATATCAGGAACTAATAGTATGTCGCTTATCTGTCTTTTCATGTTTGTACGACTCCGAAAATAATTTAGTCGATAGTCAGCGCATCGGTCCTGCTGGTATCACTTGTCCCGTCGTTTGCTCTGTTTGCATGTTGAACTTAGAACAACTAGCCCAGCGTAAAGCTCTCAAGCATTCATTTTGTCCTTTCAACATTTGTTTCGAGCATCGTTGCATGCTCGCGAAGTTGCTTGTATAAATTGTGACCACGTAGGCTTCTCTAACAAACTACTAGGCCTGCATTTGAAAATACAATATTATTCAGTGCCTTTACTACGTCACTGATGAGGAAAATTAACGCAACAAAAAGGCAACGCACGCAGGAAGGGAAGGCTGTGTGCGTTGTCCTTGTGCTGCGCTAATTTTCATCATCTGAAACGCAAAACAAACTACACCGACAATGCATTCTTGTTTGCTGCAACAATTCTTAATCACCGTAAACGAGATGCATTCGGCAGACATGTTATTCGCTTCTCTTTTTTCGTTATATGAATCATTTCAAGAAAGTAAGCAACGATTTGTAGAGATTTCTTTCATATTTTGCATTTGTCAGATGCAGACGTTCTGTTCTAAACAAAATTTCGTTGGCAACATGCCTTGTAGTGCGACACATGCGTAGCTTGCAATATAAAGTTGATGTTGCTACAAACTTCTTTTTAATCTGCTTTGACTTGTGAAAGGTTTTGGCTGTAAAGGAAGCTGCCGAAAAGTGGGTAACACCACAGAAGCGCGATACCTACAAAGGATTACTTGTGTTGTCTAACGATGGTGCCGACTCTGCCGGAGGCACTTATCGAGATTCTTATCTATAACAATTTCTTTATCACTCACCTCAGTCATTACTTTCTTGTTTGGGATATTACATCTGCCACTAACACTAACCATTTCTTTGTTTTATAGAAAAAAAATTGCTCGCCTCATTTCCGACGTGCGCTTAATATCCCTTTAAAACCACAATCCAAGGAACTTGGTACTCAGAAATTCACAGATTTTCTTATCAGCTAGCTCTCGCCTATATAAAAGCATTAAAACAAAACACAACGTTTCTATCTGCTTTTGCAAACCTTGAGAGACGCCCTGTAACCTATAACGCCCGCACCCCGAACAATGTCTTGTGCCCCACAGACCCACAAATTATGGAGGACAAATGGCACGTCACCTACTTGCCAGCTTGCTGAACGCTTTTGATGCACAAAACTTCAACCTTAATGAATTTACTTCTTCTGCTACGCGCAACAATACATCCTCAAGTGATAAATAAGGCCTTCCGATGTTACCTTCTCCTTCCACTACTTAACCTGATATTGGTCAAATTTATTTATTGTGTTTTCTGATATCTTCCGTGCGAAATCTCTGTGCGCGTTGTCATGACAATATTTTCCTTGTTTTTGTACTCTCATTTTGAGATAACTGCCTCGCGCGGCTGCACGAGCCCTATCTTGAAAGTGACCTGCTATGCAGACAGTCTAGACGTCGAGGAACACCGAGGGCCTAAAGTTTCGTGTGCGCTATATCACCCATACCCTTGCGCGTCACCCGCGTTCACGAAGTCACGAAACGTCATTGGAACTTTTTTTGTCTGTGGCAGTGTTGTTGTAATAATGACCATAACAAATAATGACCGCACATGACAATAATAACGACCATAATAACGATAATGACCCTCACAAACGTGTTCGGCCTTGATATACCCGCTTAAGGCCCTGGGCGTCTTTCGTGAAACACGAGCCACCATAAAACAAGTCGCAAGTCAACATTTCGCACCTGGCGTCTCATGCGCAGGTGCTCAAAACATGAAATTAATTCGTCGATATTTTAATCAATGATAAGTAAGTGTCACTGATACATTATGCTGCAACCTCGCTTGTTAGCTAGGTGGCATGACAGACTAGCTCACTCGCGTACGCAAATCATAAACCGATGCTCAGTGACGCACGCCTACTGCTTGATAACTTTGGGCTTCTAAAGAAACTTAGTGTCCTTCCCCTCTATGAAGAAGGACTACCAGCGAAGCTGTTATGTGTTCTTCTAAAATGACGAAATCATGTATGTATCACTATATGCATGCAATTAAACATCAAAACAAAGACGCCCTGATCCACCTTAATCCTCCTTCATCCACCTTAATCGACTTTAATACGCCTTAATCCACTTTAATCCCCCTCCATTTACCTTAATCCACCTAGTCGACCTTAATCCACCTTAATACACCCTAAATCACCTTAATCAACTCTAATCCTTAGTCCACCTTATTCTACCTTATCCTCCTTCATCAACCATCATCGACCTTGATCCACCTTAACCCACCCTAGTCCTCCTTAATCCACATTAAATCTCCTTCAGCCACCTTAATCCACATTAGTCGACCTTATTCCACCTTAATGCACCCTAATCTACCTTAATCAACCCTATTCATCTTTTATACACCTTAATCCACCTTAATCAATTTATTCACACTTAATTCACCCTAATCCACCTCAATCCTTCTTCATCCACTTTAATTGGTGGATTGATGGGTAGACTACCTCCGCCGCGGGTCGACCCGGTATTGCACTATCTTCGCGATCGGCCCACTCTTTTCTCTGTCGACGGGCCTTTTTTCTACACACCCTGTCGACGCACGCACTTTTGGTCAGTACCTAGCCATATAAAGCTTCGCTGTAAAAAGCGCTTGACAGCCAAGACAAGCCACATTGCGTCGCAGCCTCCACCTACCGTAGACGGTCATGAGCTTGGACTCGGAGTCTTGTCCCGCGAGTGACATGACGTGGCAGGAGTACCGGCCGCTCAGCTCGGTGGTGGGCCGCACCAGGTTGAGCGCGCGGAACTTGGTGAAGCTGTTACCGTTGGTGAGCGAGTAGTCCAGGTTGATGCGGTCCTTGAGGCGACTCGACACGAATCGCTTGTTCAGCTCGGGGATCCACTGGTAGATGGGCTGCGGGTCGTCGTTGAGGAACCACTTGATCACCAGGTGCTCGTCCTCGCGGTTCGCGTTGTACACGCAGTCCAGAACCACCGAGTCCTCGGTGCCGTTCTGCACCCATTTGGGCACCGACAGGTGCAGGATGTGGAGGCTAGACGCCACTGCAATGACGAGAGGAAAAATAGGGCGGCTATCGTTTGTATTCGAGTGACTGATGTGTGCGGTTATTGACGATTTTCGGCTAAGCGAGACTACGCGGCGGGCTAAATATAACTCTTGTCGGCCACAAACGATCAGTCACGAAGAAACTAAAGGAGCATGCGATGCCTTCTCTTTATAGATGTCTCTGAGAGTGCAGCTCTAAATTGCATAAAATGTATTTTCATCTTTTCTTTTGTACAAGTGATAATTCCTCCTACCCCCTCTGGGGGAGTAGTGTATATAATAAAGTGTATATAATATATGGGGAGTGTATATAATAAAGTTTTTTTACTACTACTACTGCTACTAGGTAACCGAAACATCACAGTTTTTTATTGTAAAGCCATGTTACCTTTGCAGCGTCTCATGTTACCTCTCTCATGTTACCTTTCTTCAAGCGGTCAATAGTTACAGCGATTAACTTATGTTGCTTCGAGCTACGTTATGCCTAACGCGCGCGCCTTTACGCTTCACTAGATAAGGGACTTAAGTTTAGCATGTGCTTCAATTGTACCCTTCCCTTCAGTCACGAATTATGATAGACTTTCGATAAATGTATGAAATTTACTAATATTTATGCCAAGGTACTGCATGCTCTATTGAAAGCAAATCTAGGTAGTGGAAGGACTCCTTGTGAAAATTATGATGACTCATTATAATTATAGAGTTCTCGAATATCTGCTTAGTGATCAGTCAGTCATACCACGTTTCTTCATAAAATAAATTTAGTAAACCGCTAGAATTACATACACAATTTAATTATTCGCTGCAAGCATTACTAGAAAGGAAAAAAAGTTATTTCACAGCTGCTACCAAACCGCTTCACGTCGAACAGCCCGTCAAACACGGTAGTGTCTTCACCAAAGCGGTCGTCTATAGTGACACATTGCACTCAGAAATAAAATGGAGGTGCATTAGGTAAGCGGAATTTTCAAGTTACTATAAGCTTAACGTTCGTGATCCACCACTGCAGAGAAATTGCGAAAATAAGTCGCGCACACAAATATGTACGCTGTGACTGAAGGGGTTAAGCCCGTGCTTTTATTTTATTTTTCAGCTCAGTGGGAGGCGAGTACAGCCACAGTCACTTTTCGAAGTCATTGTTGGAGCACAAGGTTTGCCATATTGTAGCAACTAGAAAAGAACGAGATGGAGCTTTGAAATTAGGAACACAATGAAAGCGTTGGATTAAATTTAAGAGAAAAAAAAGTAAAGCATTTGTCCCCTAGCACTTTCGCAAGAGACTAACGAGATAATACATAATAATATGAAGAAGGGAAAATGATCACTACTTTAGGCAGTTCGGTCAGCTGATATGTATGCATAGAGACCAGATAGACTATGATTTGTAAAAAAACTGTCGAAGTTTGAGGTAGTAACCGCTGTTCTCATACAATATTGAATAAATGAATGAATAAATGAGCTTCCTTTTCGTACGGAAATTACCTGTCTTCGATCCGGGCCTTTGTTATCTACTGCTGCAGTGGTTAAAACGCTTTAGCCGCAAGTTTATGGCACCCACAATTGTAAAGGCTCTTTAATTAACATATCTGTGACAATGAAGCACGAAAAATAACTGTCAAAGGTGCGGAAAGCTCTAAAGCAACCAACATTGCAAGCTGCCACGGACAGGCTCGACACGCAAGCGTAAAATTCTAAAGGCTGTGTGGGACAATCACCATGTGTTCACAGTTCCAAATCTTTACAACAAGACAATGTCTGATAACAATCAAAACTTTTCAGCTCACGAAGCTTTCAAATTTTTCGAAAGCATTTGTCTGCACAGCACGTACGTAAAACTCAATTTCCGCAGGGATCCCTCATGTAGCCATCCTGGAATCAGTAATGCCACCCAACAAGATACCTTTCGCAACTCGTACAGCAAACTGCAGGCAAAAAAGCAAACCCACGGAAACTTTGAATATTGGAGGATAAACAAACAATCGTCGTTTTATGATCCGCGGGCATCACTTCTAGGAATCACTATATTTTTTTTATTTCTTTTCTCATGTATTTGCAGGTTGGAAAGAAAGATGATATGACTTGTTTGGGAACAGTAACGAAATGAAAATGAAAAGAAGACGAAGCTCTGTCGTGTCTATGGCAGCGCGATATAATGGATAGTAAAAGGGAAAGTGCGTTCCTTCCCACACCAGGCTTCAAACAACCCAAATCCCTTCGTAGTAGGATGTAGCAAAAACATGTTTGCTTGTGTTTCTTTATTTCTGTTGCAGCATTTCTTACTGGCGTGTTCTTGTGCATCAAACACGCCATATCGGTTTCGGCTCTGAAACAAGAGCGCAGAAGTAAATAGCACATTGATAAATTTGCCCATTCTCGGTGCCTTTTTTCATTTTCTATTACGCTGTGTTGGTGCACGCGAATAAGTCGCTCGATAGTAGGCTGCCCACTGTACAGAAGCATATACCATGATGTGCATCCGCGTGCGACAGTGTAGGCTGTAGCGTTTGGCGTCATCACTGTGTTTCAAAGTTTCGGTCAGCTTTTCTACATCCTTCAACACCTGAACACCGCAACCTGCACATACCAATAATTAATTCGCTTGCTTTGACAGATTGACGGGCCGATAATAAAGATAGCTGGGGGATGGGGGGGGGGGGGGGGGGGGGGTCCTGTAAAAGTTCACTTAGGAGACATGTCCATTTCGTCTGCTGGTATAGTGCTGATTGGCTGGGCTGAGGTACAGCGATAAGGAAACAAGAGCCCACTGCCAGTCCCCTCCTCACTGGTTCAGTTACGGCCAATCAGCGGTGGCCGACATGGACAATCCACTGGATGGACATTTACAGAATACACTCCTCCCCTGCTTTCGCATAAGAGAGTTCACTATATTCAAGGACCCCAGCGGCGGCGACGTCGCGCGCGTTCCTCTGCTGTGATTGGTTGGCCTATTCGGCAAGAAAGCAGCCACGCCGCAGCATCCACAGTAACAAAAACCCGGCTATGTTCGCAGAGAAAAGCTTCGTTTTTAGAAGAAACAGACGTTCACCTATCTTGCTATGTAAAACTCCGAGAAAAACGCAAGGGAGCTGCTCCAAAAACTGTTATTGTTTAGAATTCAGCTTGAAAGGCATTCACTAAGAAAGCAGTGAACCACTTCGACAGTGTAGTGTAGTGAAATTGCAGCATTTTAGCTGACTCGACTAAGAATGTATTTACTATGCTTACGATTCTAAAACAGCGCAACAATTAAAATAGGATACCACTACACGAAGACTTTGGCAGCATTTATTAACACGAAAGTGTTTTATGCCGGGGTCCACCAAGACTTCACTGACGTATTTCCGTCACGGATGTGACGTTCTTACAATGTACACGAACATAATACAAAGAAAGAAACCAGAAGAAAAAGTTCCACAAACATGCAAAATTTGGCAATCGAACCCACGACCTCTCGGTCCGCGACGATAGATCGCCGAGCGTTTAACCCATTGCGCCACAAACGCATTTGCAGAGAGCTACACAGACGCGCCTTATATATCTAACACTCCTCCGTGTACCCGCGCTCTTGCTCGGGGCGGTGCCGCCGCCTACGAGCAGAAAAGAGAAGTACTGCATTATGACACTAACGCGCACCGACAGTGAACGCTTCGGTGGTCTCAGCACTACGACGCCTCGATGCCAGCATTCGAGGGGACGCTGGCATCAAGAAGCACTACCAACGCCACCTAGGTGGCGTTCACCGTACTCAGCACAGCGGAGCGTGGCCTCCGCAATTAGCTCTGAAAATGTTTCTGAAGTTGATCGCGGAGGCTGCAATTACGACGCGCTGTACGCGCTGATTTGACTCGGTGACGATTCAGTTACGTGCTTTGTCTTGCGCGTTGTATTAGTGTGTCAGTTACGTGCTTCGTCTTTCGCGTTGTGCTAGCGTGTGCAGCGTAGTGCAGCTTCCATATGCACGACGGTTGCTCATGGTCATCGACGTTGGTAGTCGTGATGGAGGAGACGTGCCACCAGGCGTCAGCGTGGGTGCATCAACGCCTAAGGGCGCTTTAGCCACAAAACAACAATAGACATTATATATCAATGTGCAATAAACATTACACTACTTCTGTGAAGACACGTTTCACTTTCGTGTTCTATACCGATTCCTATATAAGAGGGATCAACCACATTTTTTATTATGATATAAGATTTGTCGCTGCTGAGAACCTAGGTCTCGGAAACACCAGATAAATTTGTAATATTGCGTTTCAGTTGTCAATTCCTTAAGAAAATTTGATGTTTTCATGCTTTTTCCTTTCTTATTTCTTTTTTTAGGCTTTATGTCCCGTCCGTATTTTTACTCGCGTCCGATGGTTTTCTTTTCTTTTTTTCATGGAGCACCACAGAAAGAACTAGAGCTAACTACCGTAGAAGTTGCGACCGCTGATAGTTCAGAACGCACTAATACACTTTGTTTAGCTGTTTTCTGACACTGATCAAAGCTGCAGTGCACGTGCCTTTACAATTAGGCCATTCTCAGTATATTTCTAAGTATCACAGTAAATGAAAGTTCATTCACACGGCTTAGTTAAGCTTTTCTGTTCCTCGCCATTCCAATGTCGCACTTTCAATATAGCATTCCAACTTTCTCAATTGCTTCAGTGAATGCTTCTATTTCAACCTTTAAACTCATTACGTAATTGCCGACGAAGAGCATCAGATTTATTTTAAACATATCTTCCCCCCAATTTCTCTCATAATTACAGTCGGCAACGCCATAGACCTTTAGAAACATTTCAAAGCGATCACATTGCTGTCTGCACTAAGCCGGTTTCTTTAGGCAGTTCTAATATTTAGTTGGATATTGTCAACTAGTAGTGACGTAGTGTATAAAAGTTAAACATCGCGGACAGGTCTGATCGTTCCACATGTTGTCGCCTTCCACAGGGTGAATGGTCAAACCGCTGCTTGTGTGTTATCCCACTTGGCGTTTCGTACCTATCCAGAGTTTCAACAAATTGTGTAAACCAATGGTTTTGATAAGCAACTCCTTGAAACGTTTGGCTTCCGTGCGCTTCTTTTTTCTAAGTTTAGATAAGTTATGTTTTGATAATATCAATAGGAACCTTTACGTGTAACAATAATTAAACAAGTGCTATTTTGTCCCTGTAGCTTCGGCCGCATTCCTAAATGAAAGTAAAATAGCAATTTAATGTACACCTGCGCTTTCATGATAACGCGACGTGAGGTATGCTTCACGAGGCTCTCATACGACCACGAGGTTTTCGTTTGAACTTCTAAAAGGGCACACTTTGTTTTAGAAGCATTATAATTGCACGCGAACAAAAGAGCACGTATTTTCGTAATTTTTTTTTTTTTAGTCCAAGCAAGTTGAATCTTGTGCGCCAGCTGGAGAGCTGAGCAGCGATTTCCTGCTTTCACACACAAATGCCGATGAGAGAGTAGGAGACTGTGATGCAGGCCCCCACCAAAGAAATCCTTCAACCCAACGAAGTTTGCCAACTAAGTTCGCAACCGCGCTTTGTTAAGCTCGCGCGGTGCGCCTAACAAAGCAACGGAAAACAATGGTAATTTCCTAGAATGAATTCTGTTGTTAGGATAGTGCCATAATTAACACTGCTGTTGTTTCCTCGCCTCACCGAATCTACAAAAAGGTTTCTTAAACTACATTATTGCACATAATGGAAAAAGTTCTAGGAATGCACTTGCAGTACGGCATAAACTTAAAGACGAAAAACAACCAAACGTTCCTAATTTGCGAGCCTGTGAGCAACGCATGCTGCGAAACGGCTTCACCGTAACTCATCTAGGCACGCGTTAATTCACGCCCACGTACGAACCAGATTTAGAAAAGTATACTCGGGACTTTCCTCTCAGTTGCAGCGTCAAAACGTTTAAATTCAAAGTTAATCTCCAGCATTGGGCAACAAGAGCGCTCCCGGCATCCCCGTGCATTCCTAGTTCTCGGTTTCAGCGTTTTAATCACCAGAACCCTTCCTGCAAACGATGTGGTCGCGTCCGTTGTGGTTTCCTGCCCGACCAGAAGTTATTTATTCGGGAAGATGAATTAGGCCGTGGCCCGAGGGCAGAGAGCGCACGGGAGCGGCGTGCACGCGAGCACCCTGCTACCTACATTCGTGATGGTGACGAGTCTTTGAAAGAGAGGGCGAGCAACCAAGAACGAGTAGAGACGAACTTGCACTGCGCTTGCCGTGAAAACAGGAGAGAGGCAAGTAGGAGAGGATGTACAGATCGTAATAGGCCCCATAAATCAGAATAAATATAACATGAGCAGGAGCATCCAGGGGAGAACAAAGCGTGCAAACTGTGTGGCGACCCCCCGACCCGCGCCCTCTGCACCGGTTTCTCGGCAAATTGCGAAGCAGATGCGGGGTGAAGGGGCAGACCCCGCTTCTCTGTAACATACACGCTCGCTACGCAGCCAAGACCGTCGGAACCGCAGAGGGTGGGTAGCTGCGCTGCAAGGAAACGATTCAAAAGTGGCAGCAAGCAGCGGCAGCAATTTGTAAGTAGGTGTATAAAGCATCGGAGCTGCTCCTTTGTGGACGGTGCGCCGGTACTACTACAGATGAGTCATGCCTCTAACAAACAACCCCGGCCTACCGTGCAGGTTATCTGCTTCGGCGCCTTCTCCTGCTTACCAGCGCAGGCGCCTGCGAGGATCGGCCATGACATATGCATGACACAGACGTATACGCGCAATGGGGTCAACCAATTTCTCGGTGTATACGAATCACGGTGCAGTGCAGATGGCAGTGGTATTCGAGGAACGTGTACTACGACGCCGCAGGTTCGTTCTTCCCGCATTGCAATTAAGCGTAGTTCCCTACACGAAGCAGTTCATTCGCCTGCTCCCCTCGCTACCTACACCTTTGCTTTACCCTGGTTTTCTGCTGTACAGCGAAACGGAAGCAGCCGCTAGTCGCAAAACTCGTTCTGCCCGCGCCCGTCGGCCTCGTCTATTTTTAATCTCCGGGCCGCCCTGAGTTGCGGTTGCTCTTTTCCCCCGTGGATGAGGCGGGAGGACTAGCTCTGTTCTCGCTAGCCCTTGTTTCAATCTCTGCTGTTCCCCCGCTTCCCTCTAAACCCATACTCTCCCCTCGCCTTTTCTTTTTACCTACGGTGTACACCCTTCTCAGAAGGGTACCTAGGCAGAAGATAGAAGTTCTGTTTAGCCCTACGTGAATGTGATTTGCCTGCCCCAGACACGCCGAGAAACCAACGCCAAAGGACGATGACTCAGGCCGCGAAATACCTAGAAAGGGTGAACGAACACTCCCTATTTCGTGGTCTCATTACAGTATACTCTAGCGGAGCATGCTAGTGCGAGGCGAATATTAAAATAGCGGCAGACGTATGGGAACAGTAGCACTTGTGATTAGATCTTGTGGCGCTGTGTGAACTGAAGCACACAAACTTCTTACTTCATTAAGTAGCTGTGCTGCACACAAGCATTCACTTCATTGTGTCGCTAGAAGCATGGGCCCAAACTTCATTAAGACGATTTTGGCTTTTCTCTTTTTTGGAGAAGTCATGCAATAAAAGAGCATATCTGTCGTAACGTTGGTTGACACTATACCTGATATCAGGTTGCTCCTATCACTGGCATTTCCATCTAAGTGTTCCAGTATATTTCAGCGTACGTCTATATGCTTGTACGCTCAGCTTACAATCTGCATGGCGAACATGTTTTTCGCTAATGTGTGTTGTATTCAGTACATATTTCACCCGGCAGAAAAGAGCCCATGATTAGTGGCAATGAAGAGGCTTCAGGTGTGCGTCTTTATTGTGAAACACTGTTACATGTTCAGCTAGGGGTTGGTTCTGATGACTTATGTTGCTTTTCTTTCAACAAGAGTACACAAAAACATGTATGTATACAAAGCAATAACAAGACCGTTAGGTCACAAT